>NW_023276551.1:0-124189 GCF_013357705.1 Chelonus insularis | reverse complement strand
ACAAACTCTCCCCTCGTTGCTCTAAACAATCCAATCGTCAAGCAATCGTTGTTAACTAACAAACTGTCGTTAGTCTAATAGTCATTAGATGGCGACATACAAATATTTTACAATATTTAATCAATTTTAAGTGATGATGACAAAGATAGATCTGAGTGCGTTGTTCCATTTACAACAACATTTTTCTTTATTTACTAATTTTCCGAAGTTGTTATTTGGTCTTATTTTACAATATAATAGCATTAATAAGTGGATAAAATACGATAGCATCAGTATGTCATCACGTCCTAAACGATTAACAAAAAAAGAAACAAATGATAATGAGTTTATAGAGATCATTCATTACTTATCAGAAAATTAATGTAATGTCGGTAATTGCTGTTTACATTTGTATGAATTTAATATATATCATATTAAAAGGTCATAAAAATAATTGATTCTGCTGTACGGTGCTGCTAACGATATGCTAACGATGATAATTTCAGAATTTCATTTTTTAAAGTAAGCGTTTGAATGACTGTTTAATATAAATAAATGTAAGATGGGAATGAAACCGAACGGTATGTAAATGAATAAAACATGATACAATAATAAAAAAATTTCTTTCACTGTCAATAATTCCAAACAACCACCTTAACTCACTCAGTAAAGCATTTACAAACCACAATTGAAGACATTATTAATAAGAATCTAAAGAATCGTTAGTAGATGCATTACGTATCATTTTAATCGGTCGATTGAGGCCAGTGATCTGAGGCAAATTCGATTTAAAAACTAAAGTTAATTCTTGTATAATAATTAAATGAAATAGTAACAACATAGGTATAAACATTCTAAGGAATAGTACAAAACGTTTTGACATTTTTGTGGTCATGATTATTTAAACACCTTCAACAAGAAATAAATTTTATTAAATGGGCAATGTCAATCCTATGTAAAGTAACATTATTACTCATTGATGTTACTGAATTAATAATATTTCAACAATGCATAATATGCTGTTGTAATGTTTTTTGACTAAACACTAGTGTAGAAGCAGTTATTAATGCTAGTAAATAATCTGTAAATACTTGGTTCGGTTGTGTATGGTTCGGAACACCTGTATTAAGCCACCCATTCATCCAGTACATTAAAGTATTTTTTTATGTCATGTTTCTCAGATAACAACTGAAATATAGGAATTGTTCAGTCATTAAAGTCAGCAACTACCTGATGTAAACAAATGTTTTTCGATGATCCATCAGGTTTTGTTAAACTCTCAATACTACTAGTAACATCGATACTTATAGTAAATAAAGTAATAATTTTTGTAAATAATGTGTGTCTCGAACTTGCTTCGGAAGTCAAAAAGTAGTATGAAACTTATGTGCAGTAATGTTGTAAAAAATATCTTTATATTCTTACCGGTTTTTCAAATTATAAATAGCTTTAATTGCTTTATTTTGTTGGTCATCTTGGAGTTGATTCGCTTTGTATAGCACATCTGATGTATGTAAAAATGGACTGTATTACTGATGCCGATTTCACGATCGCCTGTTTCCAATTCCCTTCACTCGCCTGATTTTCCATTTAATTCATGGCAAATTTTGGTTCGTGTAGCATTCCGCAGCTATCGTTTTCTGTAGTGCGGAATATTTCTACAATCGTTTGTAGTAACAGAAAATTTTATTCTCTTTGTACTGCAATTACTAAAATTTGACAAATGTATACAGTCACGACATTCTGAAAAGCAACCCTCTATGCTATAGTTTTTACATTAATCATCACCAGTCATTGTGTTGAATAAATATGAACATGGGATTTTCAATTCGCTCCACATGTTTTTTCAAATTATATGACTCCATCCATTGACAAACGCATAACGGATTCATCCAATAGTGTCTTGCAGTTGACCAATCTTATGAGTTTTTAGTCCATCTTTATGTTATAATAAGAAACATATGTTTATTTCAAAAATTATAACCTGCAAAAATCATCCTATAGCTTGTATAGGAATACGGCAATGCCTTGTCGTCACGTAAGAAAAAGATGGTGGCGATTTATGCTTGGCGCACGAAACACTACCGTATCTCTTGATATTACCATATCATTATTAATTTTCTTGTGTCAAAATATTGAACAAAAGGAAGAGTACAAACGACTCTGCTAACAGTACTATCTATATATTTGTTAGGAGATGTAGAACATTTTAGTGTGGTCATTTTTAATAGCAATAGTAATTGTCGTCTCTGAAACCTCATTTATGACGAGATTGTTTTTTTTTAATTTTTTGAATCATCTCTGTGGTACACTCCTTCCTGGAGTACAATCTTTACCCAAAAATTTTTTCTCCCACCTTTGCCGCTAACTTCACACGCCCTTGTGAATGTCCTTCGTTAAATCGACTTTTCATAATAAGGATATTGCAGTTTTTATCATCGAGATTGACAATGTATTTCATAATGCTATTATACTATCATACAAATAAGCACGGACAAATTGACGTTAAAAATGCTAGAATATAATCAAATTACAAAGAATTTTCTAGTTTACAACTGCTTGAATACAGTGCGTACTAGAAGTAAGTACCTTGAAACCCCTGTAAATTATATTTACTTTTGTATTCTTGAACTTGTCAAAGTAACAGTTCAGCAAAATCCATACCAATTCCAAACTGGCTATTTCTGTCATTTAAAATAAAGTACAATTCTGCTATGGAATCAAAGAAAGCTTGTAAAAATAGAATTGACAACATGTAACATAACTTTTTCGGTTTTTAAGATTAGTCTATTACTTGACAGAAGACACTGTACATATTCTGAAGTATTTTTGAAAATTGTTAATTTCATTATTACTGTAATACAATTAAGTAAAGAAGATACCACTAAAGTCAAGAATATTATAGAAAGATAAAAATATCTGTTCTGACTTTGATGAGCTGGTAGCAATAAATATGTCGTAACAATGAATAATTATTATATTCTAATGATTAAAACATGTTTGTTCTTTTTTTTCATTATAAAAATTAAATTAAATCAAATAAATACAATTTTTTGAAAAAAAATAAAATAGCAATTTTGTAACGGTTCTTGCTTCGTAAGCAGTGAAAGGTTAAGAAATGCACTTTGCCAAATTTCAATTGTTGATAAACAATAGTAAAAATCATTTCCAAACAATGAGATTTAGCACAAATGTTCTTCTTGTTAACCTCTACGAGATACCGCTATCAAAAAATTCGTTCAACTCTTCTAAAATTAATGGATACTAGCATAGGGGCTTTTCATGCTGCTTTTGGACTAAGACTGAAATTCCAATCGAAAGAGCTTAAAAATTTACGAGATTGTCATGAGTAGACTTATAACTTCCCGGAGGGATGCTCTAGTAGGTGAGGTACTTGATTTCCGTCCTTCGGACGGAGGAAGCAAGGATTTAAACTAGACTTGACGAAACTAGTCTCTATGATGAGAAAACCTCAACCTTCCTACCAAAAATCTCGAAAATAGGTTTACCAGACTTATCAATAAGCTCGAGTCTGCTCAGTTAGTCCTCATGGAGAAATGTCTGAAGCCTACGCTTTTGACACCAGTGACATAGAGTTGGAAGACACAGAAATCTTTTCTAGCCAGCCTAGTGATCACACAATGCAATAAACTCTCAACTCTTCGTCTCCCGTTCTTCTATATCTATGCCACTATGTAAATTTCTGGTGTCTGTCCGCACTAATCTCCGAAACGGCTCATCCGATTGCGACCAAATTTTACATACATGTAAAGAGCGGTGTCAGAAAGGTTACTGGCTACTTTTTTTTAATGTAAATTATTTATAACAATCAAATTTTTATAAGCAATAGAAAACTGGATCTATTTAATGGATTCAAGTTCTCCCAACGCGTAATTTTTTCTTCTACTAGAATAGAGTTACTAACCGTGTCTAGTTTTTCTAACGTAAAATCTTTTTCTCTCCTGAAATAAAGTTGCTCACTATGTAAAATAAATAGAAACAGACTCCTTTTATGTGTAACACTGAATTTGTTCTACTGTAACGATGGGTACTCCTTCTATCACCACTCAATTTTTCGAATTTTTCTATGGAGTGCGAGAAGTATTAACCTACGTCATCTAGACATCCTTTATCTTAGTACTAATCTAATCATCATTGTATGTGTAGAAACATGGTCAACTTCTGAAAACAATTTTTTTTGCCCAGAATCTATCTTCTACAGAAAGGACAGAACCTACGCCAAAGCTGGAGGTAGTATACTGATTCGCAAGAACATCGCTTTTGTGTAGTTAGGGGACATTACTCCACCCGATCAATCGGTCTAAATATGTGGTTTACAGGTTAGTAATATATCCCCACCTCTAGATATCTTTGTTGTTAAAGGCAGCCAGGTCGCACGATAACAACAAAGCAGTGGTGCTCACTAACTCAAAATGCTTATGGTCGGAGAACCGGTATTTTTATGGGAGAATTCAATGCTCATCACACTGTCGAGAACTGTTTTTTTCTGATTCAAATGGGCAAAGTCGAAAAACGATATGTAAAACCATGTGCTTTTGGTCAATTGACGTTAAACTTGTAATAGTATGTCGTAAGATCTTAGGCTAGATGCATGTATCCTCGTGCCTTTCTAAAGGCGCGAAAATATCAAGTAACGCCGTCACTAGAAGTAGAGCCATTCCTAGAGTTATGCATTATAAGGCGAGGTACTCAAATAAAATGTCCTTCTCAGGACAGGGAAATAAGAACATATCCTTCACCGAGTTCAATGTAGCTTTTGTCAAGGAAAAAACTGTGTTCAAAAAAATGATGTTATACTGTTACATGAAAACCATTCTTTTATTTTTGATAAAATGATGAAGCTAAGACTAAAATTTTTAACTAATATATTTAGTATAAGATTTTCGTTGAGAGTCTTTTTCAAGTACTCTCATGTATACTTAAGTATTAGTTTACATTCATCTGTTGATACTTTTATTACTTTCATGATAATTGTACCAGCACATGAGTCTATGATCGACGCATAATCAGGACAAAGAAAGAGACGTTTGGTTTTCAAACAAATGTCATCGTGCCTTAAATATCATCAAGTATCTACGTGGCATATGGTGGGGATCCAACTCAGTAACTCTTCTGGCGCTATACAAAAGTTTTGTTTGTTCTGTAATGGATTATGGATCTTTGATATTATTATATATCCTAGACATTGCTAAAATCTGTAACAGGATTAAAAGTAGCACTCTTAGTCAGACATTTGGGATCCATTTGATTCCTTCACGCACTAGAATCTCAGAAAACGACAAAGCTGATAGACTCGCTAAAGCAACCACTAGCCTAGACAGCATTCTCACCAACAAGTTCTTCTTCACACAATCCACAGATTCATTCAAAACTAAGGGATTTCAAGAAACCAACTTCTTTCTAAAAGAACGAGGAAAAATTGTAAAGGTTTTATTTTTAAGAACTAAAAATTTAGATTTTACTACTCGCTCGTCAGTTTCCAACATTCTCCGGAAAGGTCAATAAACTAGAAAGCTTCAAAACTTAAGAATATTTAAATGATTTGATCAAGCGTGTTTTTTCGAATTAACGATGAGATATAACTCGGTGGGGAAATCTTTTATTTAATGAGGGAAACTTCCCCGAAGTAGGTTGTTGGATGGGTGACTCTATAGATCACCAACTATCTTAACGGTTTATAAAGTTTTTAAGTCAAATTGTGAGAGCATGCCAGGGTGGCAAACCGATAATTAGAGGTACTAATGACTTCAAAATTAATCGGGTGATTTGTGGCAAACAAATCGGGAAACTATGGGATAACGGTAAGGTTCCTCCCAATGTGGCACTATTTATATCATAAATTACTTTTTTTTAAACGATTTCAAGCAACAAGATACAAATAGAAGAACTCCTTGATGCACTCTTGACTTACAAAAAGATTATACAATATAATATTAAGAATACGATAGACTCTATATAATTCAAAGATTATTATGAGATTTACAACCGCGGGGTACAAGTTTAACAGGACTCTAGGTCCCCCAATTAATAAAGGGAAAACTGTAAACTACAATCTGTTTACTTTGCCATTTAAGGTTATACAATGACTACAACCCAAAGAGAGACTATTGCAATTGTTTCTATAGTCACACTAGTCAGCCAATCTCACACGTGCATCTGAATATTGCTGGACTTACATGACTTTTCCCGTCAGGACTGCGAAGGCTGCTTTTCAGGATGACCTCGTGCGTTGTCTCTGGAACGTAGTGGAGATCTCGACGACTGAATGATGGCTTCTTGCCGATCTCGGGGTTCTCTTCGCCAGACTTAAATATCTTCTACAACCATGTTGAAACTTGACTATTGGACTTAGTAACTGTGACTATCTGTCTGATAATTAGACTAGACTTTACACGTAGACACTTAATTATGCGAGTATCGTATACTACGCATAGAAGCCGTATTTTGGCAATAGCTCTTGCTGCTACCAGATGACTTGATACGTCGCTTTTGGCGCCTTTGAGCTGAGTGGCGTCTGGAACGCCGGCTGGTTCACTCGTGGTGGCCATGCCCCCTTCTAATGCTCGATTCTCCCGCCTATTCCATGTGTCAGCTCTACAGGTGGTGGAACGCTGAAACTCGTAACTGAGTATGAGTATTTGTTGGTAAGGTGGAGAAGAGCCCAAGACGTTACAACGAACAATTTATTACAAAAAAAATAGATTTTGAATATTCATAATTGATTTAATAATTTAACTATTAAATCAATGTACAAGACTATTGATGATATAAAGTATAATGAAATTTAATTTTTGAAGTAAACAAAGCAAACGGCTAGTTCTTCATGAATAAGAGAAAGAAATAAATATTCATTCGATAGCCAGAACGGTTATTTATTCAGGACGGATCACAAGCAAGTTTCCGACTCGCAAGACGACAAACGCAGCGGGAAAGAACGTCTAGCGTTCTCGGAATGACCGTGTCTAACACGAGTCTTAGGGGTTATCAGGATAGTAGTATATAACACTCACTTTTATAGTAATGATGGTTTGAGAGTCTTACTCTTATTCCACCCGGGGAATGAATGTTCTTAATGCCTCACAGACCTCGTTTTTATATGCTTTTCCCGACCAGTTTACTTTCGACCATCGACGATTTTTAAAACTCGCATTCGGTTCACTACTGAATCTATATGAAACGTGAAGCCAAGGAATTTTTAACTCAAAAGGAAAATTAACTTGAACACCGGAATGTGAGGAAGGATCACAAAACAAAAAAAAACTCGTAACTCATTAATTTTAAAGAAAATAAACTAATTTATTTAAGGTTTATTGCACCAGTCAGTCTCTTTTTTAGAAAATCACACTCGCTTTAGTTTAGATAATTCACTCTTAAAACTTCGCAAATTCACGCTTGACTTGAAAAAATTGCACTTTGAGCTGGAACAGGTAGTTCAATTGAAGCCTTTATAACTTTCTGAAATAGTATTGCACTAACGCGAAGCTAATTGATGCTTAAAAACTCTTCTTTTCTCAAGTATACACTCTCAGAAAAAAAAGCGTACTCTTTTCTCGAGATATAGAGTGCAACTCGTGAAAGTCCAAAAAGAAAGGTTGGACTATCACTCCCAAATTTTGATTGGTCACTCACTCCTCTGTGATCGGCTCAGAAATTCTCTAGGTGCTGACGTCTCGATTGATAATTGGCTCGTAGAGTTAATAGATAGTATTTCGAATTTTAATTTGTAGAGGAAAAAATCGAAGGATAGATGCGGGATTCTCAGAATTTTTCTACGGCACTACCATAAGAATTTTGTGTAGTGCCATGTCACAATAAAAATGATTCGGGGGCTTCACCTAACCTGAGTGGTTAGGAAATCTGTCAGTTGGTTGACTGAACACTATATCTATATATTTTAGTCTTTTTCAGAGGGAAGGAGGATTCTTGGAATAAGAACAATTATTCAAACAATTTAGTTTATTTATTTATAAAATTTAAATTATTATTTTCTTTAAGTAATTAAACAAATATATATTTCACTTCTACACGTATAGCTGTCTCTTTTCGCCGCTGCTTACTCTTGGCGCCTCACTCGCCTGCTTCAGCGCTGTACTTAGAAAGTAACGTTTTTCTTCCTTCTTTCATATGTTTCTACAGGTTTTTCCATATCTCCTTGTCGGTGTGGTCGTATGATATCCTCTGGTTGTAATTGTTGATCATCTTGATTATCTGTTTTTGCTATGAAGGCTGGCTTTAACCTATCTACATAAATCGTCTTCTTTTGTCCATCTGTCACTATGACAAATTTTCTATCTATTCTTTTTTTAACTAGATATGGTCCCGCATATGGAGGTAAAAAAGGTGGTTTCACGTCACATACACGTAAAAAGACATGTGAACACTCGTAGAGGTCCTTCAAAATAAATATTCTGCTTTTGATATGGTGTGCAGTAGGAGTTGGACGAATTGTTCTCATCAGTTCACAATGTTTTTCGATAAGTTTTTCAGGATTTCCCGGCAGGTTTTCATGGACGAAAAATTCTCCAGGAATTCTTAATGTAGTACCAAACAGCAACTCGGCTGGTAAAGCTTTTCAATCCTCTTTGTATACAGTTCGTAAACCAAGTAATACTGATGGGAGTATATCTACCCATGGAATGTTGGGATGACACATCAAAGCAGTTTTTAGTGTACGATGCCACCTTTCAACTAAACCGTTAGAAGCTGAATGATAAGGTGTTGTACTAATTCTTTCTGCACTGACAGTATTTAGTAAAGCATTAAATAAGGCACTTTCAAATTGTGAACATGTATTGCTATGCAAAACAACAATTCGATGATTTCGACCACAAATTCCATTAATAATTACATAAGTCAACATAACATAGTTCATAGTGATTATGGAATACGTATCAACCACCAACTACTGATTCTTACGATATCTTGGATTTGAGCAATTCCTGCAATCCACAAATTATAAACCTACGTAGAATATCTGAAAGTGTTTTATTAAACACTTCACAATTTATTGAAACAAAAACTTCTGAAAATAACATTAATTGGAATACAACATTAACTTCATCTTATAAACAATATAATATCGTGCAACAATCTCGCTCAACGACAAATGCAAAAGAAGCATTGCGTTTGCCGAACAACCAGTTACATCCACTGAAATTCGACAGACTCCAACACCATCTCTTAACATACCAAATTCAATGATGAACATAAATAATGAAGAAGGCTCAAGCAGCTCAACTAATACGTCTCATAATGAAAACGCGGGTTGATGTAATGAAATTATTTCTTCTGCACCAATAAAACGATGTAAGTAATGTATTATCAATTTTTTTTAATGAATAAGTTTGCGTTGTTCTTGTAACTTTAATAATATCTATTATATATTACAGTATTACTTCATGTTGTCAAATTGATGAAATACGATTATAAAGCATACAAAAATAGGCGTAATACACAAAAAAAATTAACCAATTTCGGATTCAAACTTTTGGGTAATATGATGCAAAATTGAGGTGAAATTTTTTGTAAGTTACATTGTAATATGTTTAAAATCATTTTTCTGTTAAGTTATATCTTATTAATGTCATTAGTGGTGTAGATTCCAAGTGATTACTTCAGGCCTTCAAAGAATAAGGTAAAATTAATACCAAGTTATATCCTAAATCACCATCTTCAGAACATAAATTATTTTTCTAATTTACAGGTGGAGTTATCAACAGGCTGTAGATTCTATATCCTTGAGAATTGAATGCACTTGATGCAATTGTCCTAAAATGAGAAAAAAGATTGGACCGGTTTGTCAAAAAAATATTAATTTATGTATATGGGAATCATAGAATTCATTTTTCAGCAACGGAGGGAAAAATGGTCAACTAGGAATTACTCCTCATTTTTTTAATGGAATACATAGTAATTATTATAAAAATTTACTTTACCTAGTTTATGAGTAAGTGGAAAACCCAGTTTCCCTAACAGATCCTATAGCTTTCGTCAAGTTTCTCTATATCCATCAGTACATATCTTCGGATGATGTATATTATTCTGTAGTAAAGTAAGTTATATCATGTGTATATATCAGAATCAACTTCAGTTACAGTACTTATTTCAAAAAGGTTGATTATCATTTTTTTTTTTTTTTGAGAAAAAGACCATAGGAATAATAATTATTATACGTATTTCCATTTGCAAATCTAATGGAATTTGCTTTTTTATGTAAACGCCTTTTGAATTAACATTTAAAAGAAATATATATTTCCAACATATGAAAAAATTCTGGAATGTTCAGAATCGTTCTCTGAACATCTTCCAATTAAAATTAAAAAAAAAAATGAATTTTTCGATTTTTCATATTATCTGAAGCGTCTTTTTTTTTTTCTTTTTGTCGTGAACTTCGCACTCTTATATTTTTTTTGTTTATGGGCACATTTTATAGCCAATTCAGGAGCAGATAGGATTTTTCCCGCTCTATAAAGTGGCTATCTTAGTAGAAAAAATTGTTAATAGAAACGAAATTGTTTAAGAAACAATTAAAAAAAAAAATTTATAATTTTTTCCAGATGCATCATTCGAAAGAGCATCGTTTATTATTAAAAAATCAATCGTTCAGTAGGCATAATTGTTATTGAAAGCATTTTTTTCATGAGCAATTTAAAATTAACTAGACTAACGAGGAGGAGGTAGTTCTCTTCCATCAGGGAAGGAATAAAGGAAAGGATAGGTATTTTTATTTTTTCATAAATTCGCGTTGATCACGCGCGAACATTGAAACCGCTAATTTTTTTGTGTCGAGAGTGTATGATGACAGAGTGATGCGAAGGACATTTTCTAAATTGCAATCAAGCAGCGAGTTTCTTTTGAGGAATTTTATAAGCTTCATGTTGGCAAATGTCGATTTACATAAATACGTCGAACTGAAATAGGACACTAAGTTCTTGTATAAAGTTGATAGGCCAAGATAAATTTTTTCCTTCTCTATTACTTTCTAAATATCGCGCTATAAAAACTGCTTTCAATTTTTTATTTTTGCGAATGTTATCTATATCAATCATGACGTTCGATAAATAACGATGGCATAAATGAAAATTTTTATCGCTACAATCAAAGCAATTAAATTTTCATTAGGGTTAAGTGGAGCCAGTCAGAAATCTGTAATTTTTATTATCACATCGGAATCTCAAAATCTATCATTAAATGAGACAATTAACAAATTATGTATTGTAATAATATTGGAAAGTAACAAATAAAAAACTCTCCTTTACATCCTGTGAATAGAGTAGTTAGGCGAAGAAATCTCGCGTGTATGATTGTAATTATCGCCAAAAACTATATTGAACGGATCGTTTTTTTGAGCAATTCATCATCATCGAAAGAGATTTGGATCGCGACTAGAGAATCGGTAATATTAGTTACTTCTATACTTCTATCGATTTATCAATAAATTTACCTTTGTAAGCAGCAAAGTAGACAAGTAAGTAGAGAAACCAGATCGAGGTTTGTGTCTGAGCTATTTTGGTTTAAGTCCATACTAAATTATCTTCTGAGGACAGCTCTTTACCAACCGGTAACTTACCACCCGAATCGATCGTGGTTTAAGTTTTCGATTTCTCCGCTAGATGGTGCTGTATTAATATGCAGTCGGTAATTTTACCGATTCCGGTGGTGCTGCTATGGCGAGTGAATTAAAAAAAATAGCATTGTTTTGTCGATATTGTGCTCATATAAACACAATATCGCTCAACTGAATTTTAAAAATTAGAAATCAGACCAATGAAAATTTCTGAAATAACCAACAAATTACTCGAGGTCCATCCAACAGCCATCAAACTTTTAACAAAAAAATTTATTATGAATAATAAAAAAAAATATTTTGTGATATATTTACACGTTATGAAAAATAAGAACAACTTTTTACATAAATCATTTTATTCTATTCATACAATCAATTTTTCTTAATAATACTATTAATATTAATGATCATATCATATTTTTCTATCGGTAATCTAAATCTTGCTCTGTCTCGAGCTGCTTCTTCTCAACATCCTTGTTTGGTCACTCTGTAAGCATAATTCCATGTATGCATTACGTGTATTTTCGGTATCTGAATTGTCCACTCAAAGGTTTGTATTCAACAATTCAAACAATACGCTGATATATTATCGGTTTTGTAGACTCAAAATCAATTCGTACATCTACAGGTTCAGATTTTAATGATTCATTTTGTTTTAAATCAGATGCAGGTTTCAAATTACCGGAAATATCAAAGTATATTGCTTTATTTTCTCGTTTTTTATATGCCACCCAGTGAGTTCAAGATCCTTTTTTATCATCAAGGTTAATATTAGCTGACTCATTTTTCTATGGTTTAGATTTCGGTAAATCATTGCTCATGAAAACTTCATGAAAATATGGAATTTTCAGAATTTTTGCATACTTCAAAATATCGATGTTTGTTATTGCTCGATGTGGTAGCTCTATATGTTTTTTTCCCGCTGGTTTCGAATATAGACCGTATCCTTGTTTTCGACGTTTAAAACGTAGACCTCTACCTAAGGCTATGGCTTATATTTTCTGATTGTGACGTTTTGCTTAATCCAATTGACGATGAGAGACTTTAGCATCATTAACTGCCTTTGCAATACCTGAAGCTCCACCAGCTGAAGTTCCAATTGCACTTAGACCAGCAAATATCGGTATAAGTGGTCGAACACCGCTAATTTTAGTAGGTACAGGTAATACACGAGGAACTTGAACATTTTTTTTTCCACCAATTGTTTTTACTGCTTTCCGTGCAGCTATCAATGCAGATTTTATGAGATCTGCACTGAAATCCATCATTAATTTTGCAGAATTTACAATCTGTCTCAGGGGTTTCTTCATGATAATAGTAACTCCTAATAAAGCAGCTCTTTCATTTAAATTTGCGTCTTTAGTAAAAACTCTTTGCCATGGTGACGAAAAAACTTATGGACAAACTTTAAAAAGTACTTACGCCTATCATAAACGTTATCACCCTGATACAAGTCTCAGAGAGAATAAATATTTAAACAAATATCAGAATATTATCAGCAAATATTTACCGAAAAGTGGTAAAGGTTTTCACAATATATGATAAATCATCATCGACCACAGGACTGTGTTAATTGAGATGGTCCCAATGAACTTGTTGAACGATTGCATCTACTTGTTTTATAACGTGCTCCTAGTAATTTTAGCCATAACGATAAAAATACATCGATTATTGAGGAACTGCGTGAAGCTGGAATCATATATTAATCAGATGCTTAATATCATTGCTCATTGACCAATTGTCTCTTGAAGAGTGAGGATGAGTGTAGACATTTTTGGACGTCAGTTGGACAATGATTCACGAAAAAGTGCTGTCTGTGGTCCACCCGGTAATGGGTTTAAATTAATAATCGATAAACAGTATAATATGAATAATAAAAGATTGTACAACCTTGCTTATCCAGTGGATCCGAATGATGCTGTATCATTGAAAGTTATCAAATCAAGTATCAGTAATACAATAGCATCTTTGACACAAGTGTAATGTTATCTTTTTTTATTTATAACACACCATTGGTACAGAAATATAAAAGTCAAAACAAAATTCGATAACGAAACTTAGAGCATGAATTACTCGATTTTGATCACTCAAGAAATATAAATCACGTACATGAGCATAAAAGAAAATCATATAAATGTTAAACGCAAACGATTTAGATCCAATTCTATTAACAAAATTTTAATGATTTAGTAATAAAGCTTTTCTGGCCTGACCACGCTGACGCAAAAAGTCACGATTTTACTTAAGGATATAATATTTAATACTCTTCATACCGTAGTCGGGAAAATACTTCTCCATGTGATCCAGGAACCTCCCAAGAATCGGTGAAGTCCTGATCTGCATGTCTGGTTGGTACTCAGTCCCCAAACAACACCCAAGATCAAAGCCAAAAGAGATGAGGTTCCAGAAATGCCCAAACGAAAGGGGTGTGAAGAAGTACCGTCTGGTAGCCGTGTTACCAGGCCGGCATCCGGAAGCCAAGAGAAGATTTTCCAATTTTTGCAGATGGATGTGGTGTCATGAGGATGACCCCACTTCTAATGAGAATACTTCGGATGACCTCTGGCGAGCGCGGGCTAATTAACATAATATAAATAGGGCACTGGTCGTTAGTGCACTACACAAGAGATACTGAATCTTCAAACAAAAGTCGGAATGTGAGTGAACAAGTAAAACAGCAATTGGAATCATCACGAATAGCACAACAAAATTTAAAGGCAGAATTAAATAAAACAAATAAATTTTATCAATCTGATAAATTAGATACGTTTAAAAAAGCAGAAAGTAGACATACCGATATTACAAAACAGTTAGAGAAGAACGTTGAGGAAAAATTAAAAGGAAGACCTAAATCCCAGTTGCTATGAATAAAGAAAAAAGACCAATTGCAGAAGAGCTTCATAGACCAGTGAAAAGAAATTATCAACGACATGTGGATATACGTGATCTCGATGAGACTTGGCAAGCTGATCTTGTTGATATGACTGCATATAAATCCTACAATAAAGGATATCAATATTTATTGATAGTTATTGATATTTTCTCCAAATATGCCTGGGCTATACCAATTAAGACTAAAAATGGTAAAGATGTCACCGCTGCAATGATGACAATATCAAAACAAAAAAGAATACCCAAGAATTTACATGTGGACAGAAGAAAAGAGTTTTATAATAAAGATTTTAAAGGACTGATGTAGAAAAATTAAATCAACATGTATTCGACATTTAGCGATCTAAAAGCATCAATTTGTGAGCGATTCAACCAAACGTTAAAAAAAAATGTGGAAAAATTTTACTTTACATGGAAATTACAAGTAAATAGAAATTTTACCAAGATTATTATCATCTTACAATAATACTAAACATCGTACAATCAAGGTAAAACCTGTGGATGTAACTTCAGCCCAAAAATGTAAAAATTAAGGAGAAAAATAAGTTTAAAGTTGGCGACAAAGTTAGGATAAGTAAATATAAACATGTATTTGAGAAACGATACACTCCCAATTGGACCACTGAATTTTTTACTATTAGCAAAGTCGAAAATACTCATCCAGTAACTTATAAATTAAATTATTATCAAAATCAACCAATAGAGAGCGGTTTTTATGACGAAGAATTAGCTGGAGTCCAAAATCCTGATATTTATCTGGTTGAAAAAGTTTTGAAAAGAAGTGAAAATCAAGCATATGTGAAGTGGTTAGGATTTAGCAATGAACACAATAGTTGGATCAATATAAATGATATATAGTTTATTTGAAAAACTTGTGTTTATGACAAAAACTTATTGCTATGATAATTATAACTTATAAAACACAAATGTAACTATGAAATTGTAAGTTATGATTATTTCCAATAAAATATAAATATTATAAATTTGTATTGCATTTTAACCCTCATGGCAGAGTATCAGTTGTTCTTTTTAATAACTGTCTATTATTGTCTTGCCAACTTACGGTTTTTCTTGTTTTTAAAATAGTACATACTTTATGCTTCTTACTGACAATATGATATTCATTTTATTTTTTAAAATGATATGATGAAATAAACATTCTTTATAATCATCAATCGGAATCGTTTTAATTGTTGTCATTTTTACACCTTAGTCTTTTTTTCGGTCCTTTTTATTTTGAACTTCAAAACTATACATTTTTGCTCTAAGCCCAATGAATGCAGTCATAATTTTTTCATTATTTTTGTCTTTTATCAAACCTAAAACTTTCTTATTAGCTAACGAAATTCTATGAACATTATTTTCGGGATAATTAGAAGTATCGTACTTCTGAATGTCGCGTTTTATGCAATCATATATATTTATATTCATAAAATGATAAATTAAGCTGGCCGTGTCAGCATATAAAATTTAACATTATGTTTGAAATTTTTTATAATATAATTATAATGGAAATCATAAATAAAAATTCTTGATAAATCAAGTTCTGCAAACCCTACATAAATGAGCTTATTAAACAGTATTTCAAGTTGATTCATTTCAATTATGACTATATCATTATCATTCATTAATGAATGTGACAAAAATTTAAATTGTTGTCACATTCATTAATGAAAAAATTATAAATATATTATTTTTTTATTTTTGATACCCCCAAGGGAGAGTATCTGTTGAATTATTGGTCAATTGGCGTTTATCGTCATTCTAACTTAAGGCTAATTTTTGTTGTACAATGGTTTGAACATTATGTTTTACGCTTCTTATAAAGTACTGCTTTTTAACAATAGCAACATGATCATTTAAACATCGTTTGAAATCATCAGATGTGATGGTTCGCAATGTTAACTTTTTTATTCCTTTAGTTTCTTTCTCCTCTTTCTTATCTTCTTCTTCTTCATCTTTATCTTCATCTTCTGTCTTATTATTTAAAAGTTTAAACGAATATAACTTGGCACAAAGCCCAACAAATTCTGTCATGATTTCTCCATGGTTCTCGTCTTTCATACGACGGAGGATATTTTTATTCATTAAAGGAATTCTATAGATGTTGCTAGGTGGATAATCGGATGTGTTGAATTGGCGAATATCACGTTCGATGATTTCATAGACGTCAGGTACAGTGAAATGATATATAAGACTATTCGTGTCGGTATACAGAAGTTTGGAAGCATCGTTTGAAAAATGTTTCTTGACATAATTATAATGGAAATCATATAAAAATGTTACTTACGTAAATTGGCTAATTGAAATAAACTTTGAGTCGTCTCATTTCTATTATGATCATATCCAGTGAAAACTGTTATATTGTAGTTATATATCCTTGACATAGTTGAAATGAATTTTTCCTACTTGGGAGAATTCGAACCTACGACCGCCCGCTCGCACGCAACTTAAACCTACGTTTTTACCCACTAGGCTATTCTGATACTTAATTCCCAAATTAAAAATAGGCCCATATAAACATACATTTTAGTTACATGTATGATTACATAGAAAAATGAGAATAATTGGGTGAATTATAGTTTATTTTAGTTATTATGTAACAATTATTATAAATAATGTCTTCTTTTTATTTTTAATTGAGATTTATTTATTTTTGAGATTACAAAACATTTTGTAAATGTATTAGGTTAAACAAATTAATAAAAGAATCCTTATTTTCTGAGTATTAAATACACATAGCCAATAATAAAGTGAACGAGAAATTCTCTGACAATTTAGGTACACAAATAGTTCTTGAACTGTAAAATATCCTTAAAGCTTAGAAACAATTACCCTGATCTGCTATCAATCTCAGTTTATCTATACATTGAAAAGAAAAGCAACTATAACCAGAATTTCGTAATGTTACATCAGTAGAATATGCCGTCAATATAAAGAACGTATGTAACATCGGTATAGCGATGTTACACAGAGATTACAGTGTTATACCATAGAAACATAACATTAAATAACAAAAAATATATACTACTAGTATAACAGTGTTATATAACATGGATACAACATGCATGTAATGCTAATTATATTGCCATTAGATAACTACGTTTTATAGCTACAACGTCACATGTGTGTGACATCTGCAATATGAACTTGTTACTTTGACAATATATTACAGTTATATAACATATATGTAACTTTTCGTTATATAACTTGTTACATATTGTTACCTTTGTGTTATATTGTAGTTATATTCAGTGTTTACTAAGTATGGACGTCCGGTTTCGGAATGAGAGCTCTAGCGCCATATTGGCCATTCCATGCAGTGATTAGTTCGACATTTTTGTTCCTTCTTACGTTTTCCATAGTCTTACTAAAAACAGCGTTGTTCATGAGTTTATAAAAATTTTTTTCGAAATCATTTTTTGCATTTTTACGACATTTTGTTTTTTTTATCTATATACGGTTTGAGCCATTGAGACTGTTTGAATTCTAATACTCTATGGATTTTTGTACATTTTAAACCTAACTCTAGACACTGCTTGAAATTTCGATAATGAATCACACATCTGATCTTTGAAAAAAGAGTTGTAACTAATTTGGATTGTTTGTGGTTCGGTGAAATGAAGTACTCTGGACAAAAGAGCAAATTTTTGTAAAGATCATAAAGTTCTTTCGGGTACTCCAAGTCAACTTCAACAATATATCCGATATCATTATCACCACCGAAAAGATCTTTAACAGTGATTCGCTCTTGCACCCATGCAAAGGAACTCTCGGGTAATGGCATGCTCATTGTGGCGCCGTATGAACGATTTACATCAAAATACATCAAATATGATTCTGCTTTGCTCTGATCATAATCATCACCCATGTATCGATTATCAGCTGCAGCATAAAGATTTTTGCATTGCGATACGCCGCCTCGGATACCTTTCTCAATAAATGAGACCGTTTCTGGATCCATAAAAAGCTCAAGCTTAACATTCGTAAATTTTAAGATTGCATCAAAATCAAGCCCTGGAGCAGTGTAGTAATGGAGAGGATCCAAGTCGTATGTTTTTTGACAGCTATGCCGGAAATTTTTAAAAATGTTGGCAAGTAGAAGTACATCCGTTTTAAGGTATAAATCAGAGTATTCACCGAGTGTTTTAATTGCACATTTATTTCAAACTTCCAGTACATGTTTATAGCCCTTATCAGACACAATCTAATTTTTCCATTGAATCAATATATTCATACGGAAATACACCTTTTCTTATAACCAACTCGAATTGCTCGGGATCGGAATAATAGGATTTTATGATTTGTTTATCATCATTGCCGAGATATGAAGCTAATTTTTCAATACTAGAGGACATGAATCTAAATGAATCGATAAATCTCAGGGAAACTTAAAGGTAAATAGCTACACAGTGTAGGATATGCTTTAGTCCTTCATCTACTTGCGGCTCTAGAGTACACTCAAGATCAGCGTATACTGCAAATGCTACAGGATCTTTACATTTAAAATTCCTAAAACTAATAATCTGATCTTCTTTTCTCTGTGGGAACTCCATTCGAACCTTATTCATTTTAAAACAATCGAGATTTTATGATTTTCATATGAATCTTGAATTCTAAAATGATTCAAACATGGATCACACAGTAAAAATTCATATTTAGCTTCTTTTATTTGCCATCCGACCAGACGCGAAAGATTTCTGATCAAAGCAAAGTGGAAAATGGGATGGAAATTTTCATCATCCATATGAATCCCAGCATCAACATATGTTGATAAACCTCCCTTCAGCGGTACATACCGAGAAATTTTGATCGTTTAGTTTATAATTTCATTCATACTCCACCGACTATCTTTATGATTAAAGTCTTCGAGTTTTCTGAACAATGGTTCAATAACGTTATTAACAAACAGTCATTAAACTCCGTACTCGGTAAAATTTCGATGCTTTTTGTTTGAAAAGATTTCACTGCCACAATTGTCTGGTCTTCTTTCACGTTTTCAAATTCGCACAACAAGGTTGTGCTCATTTTTAAGTTACCTTCTCGATGAATTATTTCTCTAATTTTCTCAATCACCAAAACTTTTGCATCACTCAAAAATGTTTGGATGTCTGTCTTAGATTTAATACACAAGCTGTTTTGATGTGATTATTGAAAGCATTTTCTAAGTCCTGCCATTGGATTGAGTGATTAACACCCAAATCACCTCCTACCACTTGTCCACTCAATTGACAGTCTTGGTCATGAAGTGCATGCAATAAAATGATGTTTGTTTGCAGCGATTGTTTTTCATGAACATTTATCTGAGGATTCAATAACACTGAAATCAAATATGTGATATTGTCTGCGCATATATTGCACCACCGCTGAATTACATTATCACTTGCAGCATTGAGTTTTAAAAGTTCCTTATATGCTTCTTCAATTGTAGCAATTAGATTATAATATTCATGTACATCCATTTTGAGCAGTATTTTATTATCACTACTTTTCTTTCTCACTATTCACCACTTTGTTCACTGAAGAGTTGAATTTTTCAATGATGACCTGATATCGAAGTTTCTCGCTTTTAAACTCATCAACTGCGTAGTTTATCCTCTGCATTCAAGGGAATATTCGTCGAAAATTGCAACATCTAAAAACATTTATTTATATGTGATTAACTACCCCCTCAACCTCACTAAATTCCATCATTGTTTCTGTTATGTGACGTCACTTCTTAGAAACTATTTAATAGCTTTGATAGTGTTACCGGATGTATAATATATTCTCAATTAGTGGATAATTTTAAATTAATAAATATCAGTGCTCTGCAGTGGTCTGGGTGCGACCCGAAAGGTCCACACGACCAACTTCCCAGTGAAAAAAAAACAATTTCAATAGAACCCGTTTCCATTTTTTATAACAAATGGAATTGTTATAAACGAAATGAGTCTGTTTTTATTCATTTGATATGGTTAGTTACTTTATTTCAGTAAAAGAAAAAATTGTGCGTTAGAAGAATTCGAATGTACCTCATAGATCCTTTTTTTCATTGTTATACACGAAAAAAGTATGTTTTTATTTATGGCATACGGTTAGTAACATTTTTTTAGTAAACGAAAAAATTATGCGTTAAAAGTACTCATATATATAGAAAGGGTCCCTATTTTTATTGTTTATAACAATTTAAAACTTATTATTTAAATATTACTATGATTAATAATCACTTGTTAGTAACAATGTTCAATTGTTATGAACACAATTCCATATTATTGACAATTATTATTGACTATTATAGCGTCTTTAATGCTGTTTTCTCAATCCTGACACGAGTTTAAAATTCTTTCATTGCTGATATTGTTTTTTAAATTTTTTTTTCGATGAAATATTGTCATCATATATCCATACAAGTATTCCAATTATTTAATATTCATATTTCTGCAATGATCTTGAAATTTTGTCTAAAAAATGGTATAATTTATAAATCGCAAAATTCAAGTAATTTCCTTTTTTTCCAGTTTTTTGATTCTGCCAAAAAAATGGCCTTTCCGATTTTCCTGAAAACTTTTTCAGTTCTAAGTTACGTAATTACGCGTCGAATGCAATTGGTCCCACATCGATATCATTTTTTGTTCTCGAGATAATCGAGGCGAAAAATAATTCCGAACGTACGTACGCACATACGCACAAACGCACATACGTACATACACACACACAGACGTCCACGTAAAAACTGTCGATTCATTCTAGAATAGGCTTTGGAATTCATTTATTATTAACTTTTTTTTAGCAAAAGAAAAAATTACGCATTAAAAGAATTCAAATATATTGTATAGATATCTATTTTCATTGTTTATAACAGATTTAATTGTTATAAATAAAAAGAATGAGTTACCATTCATGTCGTACGGTTGGTAACTTTTTTTTAGCAAAAGAAAAAATTACGCGTTGGAAGAATTCAAATATATTGCATAGATCTCTATTTTTATTGTTTATAATAGATTTAATTGTTATATAATCAAATCATCCTCATTACTCAACATAAATAAATAAAATAAAAATACGGTTGATATAAAATAATCATGATTAAAAATTTTCTGTCAGAACTACACATTTTATATTGAGTTAAGTAGAAATTGAAAATTATTTTCTTTTACAAAAAAGTGATATCCATTATTCAAGTAATAATCTTACATCAAGAATTAGACTGATGATATTTTAAATTACTTTATGTTGTCTATTATAGAATCCGGGTGAAAATAAACGACACTAACAATTCATGATTTAATTGATTAACATATTTATAAGTATCATGTTATACTATTGTTAAAATATTCCGTAAAATAATCATATAATTGTTATGAATAAAAATAAATCTAGCTGTTAACGGTTATTATTCTTCAGCATCATACCCACTATCACTAGACCCATAATCATCATCATCATCAGCATCATTATCATCGTCAATAACATAGAATAAAATGTAGTTATCGTCATAAAGATCTGCTGAAGCTATTGGTGAAAATTTGTATCCCATGTCAATGTCATCAAATGTTAATTTACATATAATATTATTCAGAGGTAGGAAATAGGTATGTGTATTTCTACGCAAATCATTGCCATACATCTCAATGGAATTATTTTTTTTTTCTTCTACGAAATAAACACATGCCCATCCTGATGGTATTAATGTTAATAAAAAAAATTCCCACGGCTGTATGTAGGCACTGAAATATTAAAAGTATTATTACATTCAAATATTTTCATAAATAAGATGTAATTAATTCTATGTCTTTAATTTTTCAAATACCTTTTAATGCTGATCACAAGATAATTTTTGTTCAGGATCTGTTGAACATTGACTTCTTCAGAGAAGATAATTCCATTATAAAATCCCTGGCAAAAATCCACGCTTTGAGGTTTGGATAAATTTTCAATGTCACAATCGTTTCATTAAATTGGTAGATGGAGTAATTTATAGAGCCAGTCATTATTCTCCAATTCTTCATCGCCATGAATAAATTATTTATTAGCACATTACCCTCAGTGAAGGGTTCCCATAGATAGGGAACAACGATTTTGGATGGAATTTTAAAACATATTTCAGCTGACATCTGAAAAATATTCATTTTCAGTTAAATAAATAATTGCACTTGACGTTGAAACATACTAAACACAATGAAGATTGAATTAATAGATAACTAACCTTCAATTGAATATTTTTTCACTTCACCTAATAACACAAATACATATGAATTCGCTTTGAGTATTCACAAGTATTTATTCACTATTTTTATTAGATGAACACTTTTACACTTTTGACTTTGCTGAAATTAATTTCATTAACTTTTAACAAAACTATAAAGAATATCAAAGAACTGTCACTGAAATGGGGTTGTAGCACAAATGATTAAGATAAAGAACTCTTTTCCAGCCCTCCAAAAATTTCTAACGTATGTATAAGTATATTTTTCACACATATATCTGTACTTATATACATTACTTTTATATTCCCTTGTCGACTAACAGTGCCAAAGGAGTTTCAAAAAATGGGACGGTATCTTTGTTCTTGATTGTGCTGGTTTAAGCATCATATCGAAACGCACGTGGTTGACCGGCGTGTTTGTTATATATACATATATATATGACGAACTTATAAGCTAATTATATGAACACAATATCGACATAAAAATTCTTTTTTTTTAAATTTACTCGTCATAGCAGCGCTACCTGGATCGGTAAAAATCACCGACTGCAGATCGATACATCGCCATGTAGCAGAGAAATAGGAAACTTAAACCGCGGTCGAATCGGGTGGTAAATTATCGGTCGGTAAAACAGAGCTGCCCTTAGATGGTAATTTAGCACGGACTCCAACCAAAATAGCACAGACACAAATCTCGATCGGTTTGGTCGGGCGGGAAAATTCTACTTACTTATCTACTCAGCAATTTTGCTGCTGTGAAGTTAATGGGAAGTCTTTATTAGATGAAGCATGGAACTGATTTATATGTCTAGTGAAATTACATGTTTTTCATATTGGTGCTCCTACTTGTCGCGAAATGTAACTTTTGATCTTTTAACGGCAGGCTCCATCGTTAACTTTCTAATCCACGAGTATTGATCAACCAACAATTAAGATACTAATTCTGATATAAATTGAACTTTAAAAATTGCACAGCTGACAGGATAATTTAATAGAACTGATAAAAAATGCCAGAATGAAGAAACCTTCAGACGTTAAGAAGTCGCAAAGTACAATGAAAATCGAGCGTTCCTTAAATACTGTGGAACAACAATAAGATAATTTATTTGAACCTCCCCCCCTCCTACTTGCTCTGCCATGGAATAACATAAAAAGTCGTACCGTCCTTGAGAGCCAAAATCGATCATTGAGAAGCCTCTGTTACAATTTTATTCATTTCTGCCTGAGAGTCGCAGACCAATCATGAAATAAATATCTAATATGTAAATTGCACCTAATAAATAGTTTAAACCTTCAAAACTACGTCCAGTAATTTGAAGCACAGAAACCGACAATGGAGTTTTAGTTAAATTTCTTTACTGTGGAAAAGTAACAGGAGTCCGGATGAATAATTACCAGACCTAAAATTAAATATTATAATCAAAGGAGCACCTATATTTAATTGTATTCGAAAAAGCTTTTTTTATAAATCTCAAATAGGTAGTTCTTAATATTCTGATTATTGAAATCTAACCTTTATAACTAACTTCCCAGTAGGAAGTTATAGTAATGGGTCCGATTTTGCGAATCCCGAATTTTGACATATCTCCACGTTTAAAGGTCCCCAGAGTCGAATACGATCGTTTTCCAGTGGACGTCTGTGTGTGTGTATGTACGTATGTGCGTTCGGAATTATTTTTCGCCTCGATTATCTCGAGAACAAAAGATGATATCGACGTTGAACCAACTACATTCGACGCGTAATTACGCAACTTAGAACTGATAAGGTTTTTAGCAAAATGGGTCCAGTCATTTTTTTTGCAGAATTAAAAAACTAGAAAAATGGTAAACTATCTGAATTTCTCAATTTATAAATTATATAATTTTTTAGACAAAATTTCGAGATCTTATGGAAAATATGAATATTAAATGTTTGAAATAATTGTACAGAGATATGATGGAAATATTTCATAAAAGAAAAAATTTTTTAAAAACAGAATCAGCCATGAAAAAACTTTAAACTTGTGTTGGGATGGTAAAAATAGCATTGAAGACAATATAATAGTCAATAATGATTGTTGATAACATGAAATTGTGTTCATAGCAATTGAATATTGTTAATAACAAATGATTATTGATCATGATAATATTTAAATAACAAATTTTAAATTGTTATAAACAGTAAAAAAAGATATTTTTGCAATATATTCGAATTCTTCCAACGCGTAATTTTTTTTTTTACTAAAAAAAAAGTTACCAACCGTTTGACACAAATGGAAACTCCCTCTTTCTATTTATAACAATGAAATCTATTATAAATATTAGGAAACGGGTTGTGTGCAAGGTATTGGAGTTTATCTTACACAAATTTTCTGTTGTTACTAAAGCAAATGTACTAACTATGTATCATGATTAACAACGACTTCTTTTCTATAACAATTAAATAATTGTAAAGGAACGGAAATTTAATCTCACGATAAATTATAAATTTCCACTGGGAAATTGGTTCTGTGGACCTTCCGGGTCACGCCTAGACCACTGCAGAGCACTGATATTTAAGACTAACTACAAATTTCCTCAAACCTTACTTTACAATAAAAACAACCAATCCTCTCTTCTTTGTTCATATTTACAGATGTCTGCAATATGTAGCATAATATTGAATAAAATTAAAGGGTCCTTTGACTGGCCCAAGTAATTGAGATCATGTCATACAAAAATAATATAAAAAATCGAAATAGTTTGAAGTTCTTACAGCTGTGTATTAAAAATACCCATGTTTATATTTCCTGAACTTAAAATGAAATTATTAAAAAATAGGTCTGAGCGCACTTTGTCTGTGCTAATACGACGAAATTCCCATTAGTAATTGTTTATAACAAATTCATATTGTTATAAACAATTCGTCACAGTTAAGAGCCATATCTCATCATTAATAATATTAATCTGTTGTAAACATCTAAATCCATATGATATAGGCATTAGTTAATCGAAAGATACAATTTTTAATTGTTCATAACGAATTCATATTTTTATAAACAATTTGTAATTGGTAAGAATCATATATGGTTGTGAACAATGATTTCTAGTCAATATTGACATCATTTTTTAATAAAATTGTTATTTTTTCGCTTCAAAGTATTTTCAATAGTTAATCTTTTCACCTATCCATTATTAGTTTATTTTTTATAAAAAAAACGCCTTAACCGGATTTGTTCAAACTATAACTAAATCTTCTTTATAACCATATCTTTCGAATAAATTTTGGTTGAAGTCGATATTTCAATCCGAAAAAAATACGTACATACGTATACACCCACATCATTCGAAGAATTGGTCCGTATTCTTGCAAATATCCTGAAACATGGAGATATGATGAAAATCCAAATTTAAACAATCGGCCCAAAGAACTAGCCGTTTGCTTAATTCATTATTGAACTAGTATTCAAATTATAATTATTCATTATATTCCGTATTATGCAAATATTATTATCTATTTCAAATATTTTGTACATTCGTTTAATTATGCAATTAATTCTTAAAAACTAATCATAAATATTTAAAGATCATTATTTTTATCAATAAATTGTAAAATAAGAAATATTTTTCATTTTTTTTTTCAACGAAATCATTTTTAATTTCTTTCAAACATCCTAAGCATCAAATCAGTGAAATTACATTAATAAAGTAATTTAATTATACTCAAAAAAATATACACGATCGATGAAAAATTTTGTTAGACATAACATTAAAAATCTCACCTCTTCTAAAAACATGTATATTGATTTTCAAATAATAGCCTACAGGACTGCTTCAGGTAGATTATTTGATCCGAGTGGTATTTCTACTATACCGACTGACTTTTTACGGAGTTTGTGTGCAATTGTATTTTTCGTTTGTTTTCTAGTTAAAAGTCAGTTATTCAGTCAAAATGGTGGATAAAAGCTATTAATTAGAATATTTCATGAATCTAAATATTGTGATTCATAAATTCTATTAATCTAATTGGTCTGATTCTTAAAATATAATGAAATTCAGAATTTTTTTTACTGGATGAACTGATATTGCTTTCTAATCCATTTAATTTAAAAATTATGTGTAAAAGAATTCAAAAACTCTAAGATTATAGAAAGGTATTTCAACCCAATTATAAATAATTAAATGAATTATAATAAATAATTAATGATCGAAATTAAGTAAAACAGCTTATACAGCATGCGTATCTGCGTTGAGAAGTAAAATAGTTAGGGAGTAAAAGGAATGTTTCACCGTCGCGCGCGTCAATCCGCTGATTGGCGAAAATGAAATGGTAGGGATAGTATAGAGTGGGGCGAGTGACTCTTTCACCGGTAGATCAGCTCAGTCAAGCCGGGTGCCGTGTTGTAGCGAGGTGTATTATTGTGTTCCAAATATTCAGCACATTTCGCCGCGTGTGCTACGACTGTTTTAAATTAAATTACTTTCCCTAAATGGCTTCTGGATATATGTGTGCATTCCCCATTTATTCTACCCTTAATATCGTGGAATGATTGACTTCGATTATAGATTACGAAAAAAAAGACTAAAGAAGGTGAATTATGTTTAGTTAGGCCATTGTGTTCGAAATTACTTTGCATCGCTTAAAGCTATATTTAACAAAAAAAAAGTGGAAGTTTAAAAAAGTTATTTAAATAAAAGATTAGAATTTTGATTACTAACAATAAAGAATTACTTGCGCGCGCAGACGTTTGTCAGTTGTACCGCATGGTATGTTTCAGAAGCTGTCCGTATGCTAGAGAACGTCAAAGATAAAGGATTAAGCAGTACTCGAATGAACGAACAGATAGTTATGAATCTTTTTTCTTTTCAGAACTGTTAAATAACATTTAAACTCCAATTAATTTATAATAATTAAATATTGATTTTTACCAAAAAAGTGATATTATATTTTATCAAAAAAATTCGAGAGAAAAATCAACAGTGACTTAAAAAGATGAAATCGGGTGTCTACGAGACAACACGACGCACTGATAAAAAGGTAAAGAAGTAAAAGACGAAGAGTAGTCGGGTAACCGCCCGCACTTAATTTTGTGAAAGATAGACAAAGAAAGCAAAATTTACCCGCAGTGCAAAAGGGAGAAGTGGAAGTTCAAGAAAGGGACGACGAAAACGAGGGAGAGGGATCCAAGGTCGTCAGGCTTATACAACGAGAGCGCCTGACAGTTTTTTTTGCTTCCCTTTCGTTGATTTTTTTTTGCCTTAGGCTAATCTTCAAACCGTCTTCCGCCCACTTCAATATCTTCCGTGTGTATAACCTCAAATACCGGTTCAATTTTTAATTACTTATGGATTCTATTTGTTAGATATACTTATTTCATTCGTGTAAGTGTTGTGTTTTCAGTGAGTGCAGTGTGGTGATTTGGTCACGAAAGATTAACGGATTCACTCTGGAATCCACGTTTTACTTTATCTCAAGAAAAGTCGATTATCAAGATACTATTAGCAGTGGAATGTAAACAAAAATTTTCTTTTTTGCGAACGTTCAAAACATTCAAGAGGTGTCGTGACAAATAATCTTGTCGAAGAAATGACTATTGCCAGTAATATTGTTGTTGAGTGGCTGCGGTCACTCCATCTTGGTCAATACTCAGAGTCCTTCATTGACAACGGTTACGATGATTTAGAAATATGCAAACAAATTGGAGATCCTGATCTTGATGCCATCGGTGTTTTTAATCAAAATCACCGTGCAAGATTACTACAATCTGTCAAGACACTTCGTGAAGAAGGTGCAGCAAGTGTTTACTTTACGCTTGAAGAATCAAATGATTGTTTATGTGATAACGTCAGTTTGAAATCATCAAGAACATCGTCTGAGAGACCACCAAGTGATAAAGAAATTCAAAGAGCATCTCCAACTGCTAGTTCATCAAGTGGAGGTCAAGAACTTACAAAATTTGTCGATGAATATGAAGAAGGGAAAGCTGAACTTGTTAGGATACCAAGGATGCAGTTAAAGATGTTGCTGCAAGAAAAGTTACGACATGATGGAATTCGTCTTGCTTGTCAACCCTACACCACACCGGTATGATTATATATATATATTCTTGTATTATGTTGCAAGTCTTTTAATCACTTGCCTGAAAAATGATAACATAAGCTGAATTCGATGAAAGTGATTCACAATAGGGGGCTAAATTAGTTGAATGAGTCGAGGATATAGGAAGATTTTGTTGAAAGAGGAGTCCGTGCTACCTATGGAGTGCACGTAGTTGATATGAGATACTGTTAGAAATTAAGATAATGCGGAATGCTGGTAGACACGCCTACACTAGACGAGATAAACGGTTGATTCATTATTTCGTTACTTTAGAATAGTGTGCGTGTGAGATAAGAAACATGCAACGTATACGTTCTCTTTTCCGGTCCAACTTTTCTCTCTTACCTTTTTACCATAAGATGCAAAAAAGATGAGAACTTTAACTTGCATTAATGCCCTTCAAGTTGTTCTATTATCTTCTGTCACTTTTGTTTTCAACTCTACTTTAGAATATTGTATACATTCATATATATAAAATCGCTACGTTTAAACATAAATAACAGTGAAAGTGCATTTTATCTATTTATTGCTTCTTTTTGTAGCGCGAAATCACTCAATTCATGTCGAATTTTATTGGTCCATTGAAAAAATGTGTAACATGAAAGATTAAAAAATCCATTAAGAGTACGTATGTGTAGAGTATTAGTACCCATGAACATGGAAATATATCTGCCTCTGTATGATGTCCTTTACCGATAAGTAGAAAATCCGTACGACCAACTGGACCATTATTAAAGTGTCGGGTTCGAAGCATAAACTTCATATTTATTGGTTTAATCTTATAGAGGTTATTGTGGTAACGAACAAGAGAGGTAGTTTCGCTGTAAAACAACGAAAGAGCGAAAGTTTCGATTTGCCGAGTAGTTCTTTCTTCAGTACACTGGTTTAACACCATATCTCATGCCAATCAACATTCCGTGCATAGAAGACCATATAGTTGATTACAGCGAAATTCCAAGTTAATGATTGTTATTTGAAGCATCATTTCGGCTTCTTTATTTATAGCATATTTTTGCTTTCTAAATTGATGACAGGACCTATAAATTTTAATTTTCGATACAATCTCACTAATTACGATATCAACAAAAATTGTAGATCTTCTAAACGATCGAATACACGAGAAAATTTGACTTCAATGGTCAAGTTTCCTATGGAAGTAGCACGCATGAAGTTTTAAATGAAGAACAGTACATGCAATTAAAAGTATTTGTAAAATGAAGTTTTTTTTTCAACAAAATCAACATTTATTTCCTAATTTAAACTGAGATCATGTCATTCTCACATTTGTAAAATATTTCGGAGATGGACTCTGTGTAGATAATGAAATAATATAAGTTGAATCAAATAATAATTCAAAATAGAAAGACTTTTTATATTTTGTAGATTTCATAGATAATTCAATACTTTTTTTTCAAATACATGGTAGATAAAACATTTACTTTATTACTTTTGTAACAATAATATTTGTTTATAATCACGGAACAACACCACAATAGCAGGACCTCCTTAACAGTTTTCATTGTAATCAACTAAAGTAAAAATAAATTCAATTGTTTCATAAAAGAATCATTGTTTGTTTGATCATAATCATTTATTCTTGCAATTTCTGAGCATGTACCTCAACTAACGTTGTAAGTCCCTATACCATGTTGTAGCAGACGACTTGCCAATGATAGCGTTTAAATATTTGAACGCATGTTCAATCGATACCTCTAAGTCAACTCAACGCAGAGTTCTCATTTTCTATTACACTTTTAGCTCTTCGTTCTTTATTCCAAATTCTGTCTTTTTTTCTTTTATCCAATTTCATTCTTCCTTAATTCGTCAGCTTACCGTATATTTTCATGAAATATCAAATATACGGAATGGGATTCTCTCATTTCAAATTAGAAAGGTGAAGAAAGCGTATGAAAATACCAAAAAACACGACGAGATTTATTGGTTGAAAGAACAAATTTTTAATTAAAAACTATTTCGTGCTTAATTCCGAACTTTCGAATTTTAATGTTTTTTCATAATAATTAATGATTTTCTTTATACAAGGTTGGTACATTTAATACTTTTATTGTAAAATAGACCTTCTTAAAAATGTTTATAGTATATATCAGTATAGGTGACTATTACTGTGTGAAATACTGAATTGACTATTGCTATAAGTAAATTTATTGAATTTCAGTCCCTTTTAAAAATGTACTTTTTTCTAATATGAGTATTGTTGACTACATTGTAGTACAAATTGTTTTTAAGAATCACTCTGCGCACTCAAGAGTAGAAGACAAAGAACGTCGACTGATCTTGGTTGATGTTGTCTCCTGGGATTTCTATTATATCTATAGTTTATCTTTCTGACTTTTTATTCAAGTTACAGTCTCTTTTCTTGTTTCTTTTGTACTTTAGTTGCACTATGAAATACCTCCGTTTATTATTTTGTTGCAATAATACAATAGAATAATTTATTCCATAGTAAAGTAAATTAAACTACCCTTAAGTCTGCCCTTAGTAGACATTCTTCATTCATTTATGAAGATATCTGTAAATTTTCAGGATGATTAGGAATCGTGTTTTATATATAGAAAATAGGTCTGAGCACACTTTGTCTGTGCTAACACGACGAACTTCCCATTAGTAATTGTTCACAACGAATTCATATTGTTATAAACAATGCATGTTTGATAAAAGTTATATTTAGTTGTGAACAATAATGTCTAGTCAGTATCGACTCAATTTTTAAATGAAATTGTTATTGTTTGGCTTAAAAGTATTTTAAATAGTTTATCTTTTCATTTTTTTATTAGTTATTTTGTTATAAAAAAAACGGCTTAACTGAATTTGTTCAAGTTTCACTCAGATCTTCTTTATAATAATACCTTCCCAATTAATTTTGGTTCAAGTTGATATCTTGATTCGTTCTTAAGATATCGAAAACGAAAAAAATACTCACGTCCGTACATACATACATACTACATACACACACACCCCAAGTCGAAAAATTTCGATGGGTCTCACATTGATTACATTGTTATAACATTACTTTTGTATTGGATACATTGCTAAAAAATTTTATTTTACATTGCTAAAATCATTCTTACATTGTAAATGGTATAAGCAACGTTAAATTAATGTATGGCAATATTAGCAATGTAAGAGTAAGATTATTAAGGATTTATATGTAGATCTTGAGTTTACATTGGTTACATTGATAATAGTTTCTAGTAATATAACCAATGTCAAAAAAGAACATCGTCAACGGATAATTATTGTTTTCATTTTTATTAACTTCCCATTAGAAAGTTATTAAAATTGGGTTGATTGGTGAAATTTGAATTTTCATCATATCTCCACGTTTCATGGTATTTGCAAGCATACTGACCAATTTTTAGAATGATGTATGTATGTACGGACGTGAGTATTTTTTTCGTTTTCGATATCTTAAGAACGAATCAAGATATCAACTTGAACCAAAATTAATTGGGAAGGTATTATTATAAAGAAGATCTGAGTGAAACTTGAACAAATTCAGTTAAGCCGTTTTTTTTATAACAAAATAACTAATAAAAAAATGAAAAGATAAACTATTTAAAATACTTTTAAGCCAAACAATAACAATTTCATTTAAAAATTGAGTCGATACTGACTAGACATTATTGTTCACAACTAAATATAACTTTTATCAAACATGCATTGTTTATAACAATATGAATTCGTTGTGAACAATTACTAATGGGAAGTTCGTCGTGTTAGCACAGACAAAGTGTGCTCAGACCTATTTTTCTCATTTGTATTCATCTCAATAGAAGGCCCAAAAATATCTAGTTATTCTACAATTTTTTAACATTTAGACGTATTATTCCATCTAATTTCTCAAGATTATTAATTTTTTGCTCAATGAAATGTAGATTCTAATATATCATTACAACTGATTCGCATTTAAAGACATTATAAATGTTTTAAAGTAATTCAAAAGTGTTTATGCTAAATTGGATTAGTATTAAAGACCACAAAATATCAATCATCATGAATTCAAATAATATCATACAAAATATATTAATTTCTTCTACACACTGTTGAAATATTCATATGGTATTTTTTTCATTTTAACGAAAATAAATTCATTAAGAACATGACACGTGATTTGAAAATATTAATATAACAATTGCCATGAAAAATATTCAATTATCCAAGCCAGATGAGTTCAGTTGGGAAATTTGAAACTCGTGAAAATGTTTATAGAACTATAAAACACAAAGAAAATATAAGACAGTAAATTCGTAGATATCTTTTAGACATCTGTTAACCAGACTTTCTATTTTCTAGTTGGAATGAGTAAAATTAATTTTAAAATTAAAAAAATTTTAATCACTAGTAAATATTACCCTGATCTCATTTCCAATGTACATTAAAACAATATCAGTTTCCAAAGGAGAATAAAAGCGAATTCAAAGTGTCATTTGACTATTATTGATCATATCCTTTTGAATAATACCATTTCATTCCATACCTTCTATTTTGAATATATTTCATAAAGTTAGAATTTCCAAGTAAGTTAATCATTGAATTTTGAATTCAAATTTTTTAATACGTTTTAAATTAAAGTTAAAAAGCAATTTAATATAATTTTAGAATTTTTTTCCAACTCACCCACAATAATTAGTGTCGTAGAGATCACGATGAAAAGCACGCTGATTTTTTTTGAAAACACTTTTCGTGTGATCAATTTACTGGAAGTTAGTATACGGATGTAAACTGTTCAAAGTTAATGCTTGATGCACTATATTGATACAAAAGTAATATATGTGTTCTATATTTAAAATGTGTCTTCATTGAATGCTTTAAGCCATTTTGTATATCTCATACAAAATAAAACTGTAAAAATGCTCTTAACAGAATTTGATTATTGTCGGTAGAGGATAAAGTTTTTTATAAAATAACACTCATTACACAAATTACAAATTTTCAAACCAATAAGAGACAAGAGTTGGATATTTTTAATTTGCATGTGATACTAACAGAGAAGTAAATCTAATTGACTTAATAGATATAAGTAATTGTGTATCTTTAATTATCAACATATATCTTGTATTGCTGTAGTACTGCATTAAATTATACTTACATGTGCCACAATTTTTTGTGACTATCTGAGTCTACACCAAATCTTAGACACGACTTTACTGAAGTTCCGGCATTGCTAATTCTCTCAGTTTCATTAGTAAATTCTCACTTTCTGCTATATCTTCTCCTCTTCAGATGTAAACGCAAGAGTGGTGTTGAAAGAGGCGAGGAAAACACTTTTCACCGTTGTACAAATTGGTGACCCTGCCACACGAAATTGCAGTTTATTGCTGAACCTACTCGTTCACGTACAAGGAAGATATACAGGCAGTTTAATTTAACAGGAAAATTTATTCTCACTATCACTTTTCATTAAACTTGCATTCAAAGTAAAATTTTTAATTTTCTCGCTAAAATAAAAACAAAAAAATCTTTTCCGAAATTCACATTTTTAAGGTATTGATTCTTAGAATTTCTTCAATCAATTCACAAGAATTCTATCCCGCAACTACATTAATAATTTTTTCTATAAATTAACGAATCATTTTTCTTTTAGCTAGCCATCATTGTAAAAAGTAAATTGAAAATTCAACCATTTTAACGTACAACTGTAGATAAAATTGCCTAAACACTGTCAATGACTTCTTATTTCATAAACAATTGTAGGATAATTCCATGTTTTGTACGAATATTCAATGATGTAGAGTAAAATTCGATATTTTAGTTGAATTTTAATAAATTTTATTGAAAGTTACTCATAAAATTTCTAATTCATCTGTACTGACTGAAAATTACAACACATGTGTTAAGTATTTTTCAAAAGGTAGATTGAAACATGCTTAATGCCGGTGAGTTAATAACCTCAAGTTTGTCGAGCATATCTCTGCACAATCCTGAGTAGAAAGAAAATATTTATATTTAAACAACTAACACAACAATAGATGTAATTATATTTTTAGAATCCCAACAATAAATTCTTTTAATCACCAAAACATTTAATTAAAATTATTTTCTGAATGAGTCGGTAGCCGAGTGGGTTAAGACGCCGGATTTAAATGCACACGAACTGGCGGTCGTAGGTTTGAATCTCCCCTCAGGACTATCTTCACTGCAATATGGATTTTCCGCAGTATTTCTACAAGCTAATGTTTGTTGTTCACTCTATAATATGTCAACTATGAACAAATCTTAATATAATCTAAATAGTTTTTTATTTTATTTTTAATAAATTAATATCGGGGTTACTTCTAACCTAAAATTTTCAACCCTTACATAGTATAATTTTGAATAGATATTAAGTAAATTTCAATGTGCGTATAGGACGTACAGAAGTAAGTTTTGATGCTGAGTATATGAAATTTACTTCACAAATGTTTAGTAAAATTACTATACAATTGTACATGTAAAAAACTTCCATTACATGTACATTAAAATTACTACAGAAATTTTTTACAGTATATTTACTGCATATCGTTAGTTAAAAAATCATTTACTTCTCGTGTATACACGTAGAGTAAATGATATATTTAATTTACTAAAAAAAAAAGTATTTTTATTCAGTTTATATGGAGATAGTCATTAAATAACTAAATGGTCGGATTTGGGTGATTAGTTGATAATTAGTGCCATGACATTATATAAAAATTTAACAGAACGCATGTAAAAAATACCAATCATTGTATCCTTGATACTTAATGAGCGTATGATTAATTTATGACTATTAAAAATATTTCATGTATCATATCAAATTGATTTAAAAATATTACTTTACTACTACCACCTTCTTTAGTAAGTTCAATGTTTGAAACGCTGTTCAACTTTACACACGATTCATGCATCCTATTCAACTTTTGGTATCTGTACAGATATACATATAGGGAGAGGAATCGAATCAACCGCATCACAATTCTATTATACCAGAATGTGGACGATTCCACTTACTGTGAGGCACGCTATTCCAAGTGTATTATTCTTGTCAGGTAATAAATGCTTTCAACTGCATTTTTAATAGCTCATTAAAAAATTTTGCATGCTTTCATGCTGCCTTCATTTACCATGGTAAAACGATTTTTTTTAGTTTTTTTGGAATTCATTACAAACTGTTGTTGAATTGTTATGGGTTCAATTATTTGTTAGACACTTATATAAAAATTTAAAGTCATGTATATATAATAGAATCAGAGTTTAATGTTTGGTATAGATAATAACAATTTTTGGTAATTATATCGTTAAGCCTCCATTTCTCTGATGACTTTGAAATTTGAGTATGCTATCAAGTCAGTTGCATACATATACCAATTTGTATATCTTTACTGAATCAATGGATACATTTTATTTTATTTTCAATTTTTAGCTTATTAAATCTTGGAAATTCGTGATATTGATTCCTTCGTTTTCTGCGATTTATTTTAACATTATTTATTTTCAATTTACTAGGTTAATACCCTCAAAATGAATATTTACCCATAAAATAGTTAGTATGTTATATTTTTAAGATAAAAATCTTTCTCATGCTCGTACTCTGTAGAATGTAGGTATTTTTTCAAATTCTCTACACGCAATCTAGACATTACTGTCAAATTTAAACATTAAGAATTTTGTAAACAAAATACGTCTATGTAACATATTATATTACTAACCACATGTTTTCAATATAATTTCATATCTAAATTAGCAATTTTTAAATTAATTAAAATTTTAAAAACCAAACCAAAAATTAAATTCAAATTTATTTGGAAATAATAATAATACATGAAGTAAAGTAAGTATTCAAATTATGAATGCTTTTTTTATTATCTGAATCAATAGCTGTTTACCACAAATGTTATTATTACACACGAATTTTATTCGATTCAAACACATTTTCATTTTAATGGAGATTATTAATTATGTAAACAAAATCGTTATGAACTTTAATTACAAGTTATTGTGAAATTTTTCTTGATTATTAATACATGTTTAACATTTAAAACATTTGAATTTCAAGACGTACATTAATCGTGATATGATTTAGATATAATAAAAATCATTAGAAAGAGTTTAAGAATGTTTATTATTTTTCTTGGTTCTTACTATATCATTATTTATAACAATGCAAAATTCAGGTATCACTCAAGCGTATATTTTAAAATGAATTGCTTTTGAATAGTGACTGTCTTTTTAGCAATTCTAGGCTCATGATTATTCCTATGTTCATTGTTTTGCTTAAAACTGATAATAGTTTTAATGTGACTTTCATTTTTGCTCAATAATTGATAATAAATTTATATCACTTCAAATTACATGACTATGATGCTGAAATTAAATTGTTGATGCAGTTATCAAAGACTTTCTGTTGAAGTAGAATCTATGTAGAATGATTTTATGTTGGAATATATGATATGCGATTCAATTGTCATACACTTTTCTGCATACATGTTAAATATACACTTTTTTTACACTACCGAGTACTGTTGCTGCTTACTTTATTTCGTATTATTGAGCTACATACTCTTCTGTTACTATCATTTTTGTATTTTTTCTGTTTTTCGTTATTTTCTGCATTGCCGTTAGGCTACGTGTGACTCTATAAATTGTTTTCTGTTAGGTCTATTCCTATGTTTAATAAATAAATAAAATACACTTTAGAAAAAAAACAGTATAATAAAATCTTATTTTCTATTTAAAAATTTAAAATCAAAAGATGTATGCATTCAAATTTTATTTTTTTCTGCTACATAGAATATGGGAGAAAGCTTCGTACTGTTTGTTAGAAGTATAAAATATGTATATAATCAGTAAAACTTACTATTGAAGCTGGTTCAATAATAATGTGAAAATTACTTTTAATCATTGTAAATATTAGTCTCTTTAGTAATAAGAATTACTTCTTTGGTCAGTAAATTTATTTTCATCACTTACTAACAGAGTGCCAGTCATTTTTACTGACATTGTAAGTTTTATGAGATGATCAATAAGTAAAAACAATTGAAAAACAATAACTGATTTTCCGTGGTCAGATGTACTGACTGAGATTTCTCCATGCCCTATCATGTAATTTCTCATTCAGTCCCAATCCGATTTATGAATTCATATTGACATATAAAGTTAGCTAATAATCAAAATATACTTTTTCCTTATTGGCTAAAAATTCAAATTATCATCCAATTACAGCAATATATTCTTGTATTTTTTTATTTGGTACAGTAACTTTATTGCAAATTATATGCCTAATATAATCAATTATTCTAATGTGTAATCATTTTCTTAAATTGATTTATCTAAAATTCATGTCATAAATAATTGCAACATGAACATGATTGACTTATTTTGCATGGGAAAAAGTTTTATTTATTTTAATTAAAAATGTTAATAAAATCATTATTGTTTATTTAAATAACTGGACATAAAAGAAAGGATTAATTCGAAATAATTTCAAGCATGAGTAAATTGAGTCATGGTAGAAATTTTTTCTCAAAAGAAGCTATTGAAATAAAACGAAATTATTACAATAAACAGTTCTATTTGCAAACTTAAAGTCAAAAGTTCTGAAATAGTTGTGAATGAGTCAGAAAGATTGAGAAATAAGTCTATTTTAGTTTCAATTGTTGTAGACTTAAGTTACTACAGCTACAATTGCTGTTGTAAATTGATGAAAATTAAAAAATTAAATTTTATATTTTGTTATGTAAATATGCTCTAAAATTAAGTAAAAACATTTTTTAATGAGTAAATGATAGAATAAAAATTAATGAAAAAAATCATCATTTAGAAATCATAGATATCCTCTTTGAAATATTATTTATCAAGAAATTCATTTATTACTCTGTGATAAAAGATCAGACCTATTGAAATGATACAGTGACGTTCAACAATAAAAGTGCCAAAAGATTGTCATGTATCAATATAGTTGATATTTGGATGTTAGTCGTCGACAAACTCATATGATGGTCAGCTATTGACCTGTCATCTAACAGCTATTATGATATTGTCAGCTGTTGGCATGTTTATTTAAGTGACGTTTGGGGCTAAGACTAATATTCAGTGACTAAGAGGAAAGCAAGAATAAAATATGAATATTTCTTATACTATAGTTTGAGTATCTTTTTGAGTTTCTTTGAATTTTCGATTGTGTGTCGTTACATCTTACTTATTGTAATATCATATTTAATCATTATTGTCGACCAAAATGTAACAGTTATTTATTTAAAAGTGTAATACATTCTTGTAACAAGTAGAACTTGGCTCGTTGTTGTTTCCTCAATGAATATAAAATTGTTTCTCTCTAAAAAATAAGCTTATAAACATTCTTTTTATCAAGTGAAAACATTAAATGAGTTTAAAATTGAAAAAAAGGTTGAATTGATGATGGTGCATATGTCTTCATCTTAATTTGTATTAATTTTATGACTAAAAAGAACGTATACAATGCAGACAAAATATAATCTCGAATGAAAGAAATTTTTTCTAAGAAATTTTGAGTACTTTGGAAGTGAAACTTCTTTTCTTTTCTGTTGTTTTGATTTTCAAACAGATTTTTAGATTATGTATTTGAAACTTTATTGAAGTTGTCAAACTTATATTAAAAATTTAACGAAAATTTTTTGTTGACTATCGAAATGAACGAAAATTTTCTTGAATTCATATACATTTTTAGATATTGATATTATCGAAGACCATTATTAATACTTTGGATAAACTTTGATTGCAATGGTAACTTCTCATTTAAATTAAATCATAAGTTTCTATATTGTGTTTCAGAATACTGACTAATGCTCACGACTTAGCCCACAAACTAAAAAAATTTTCTTGTATAATATTTTCGATATTATTTTGAATGTTTTTTCTTTATTTTTGAATGGCCAAATATTCATTTTAAATATATAACCTGGAGACATTATGTTATAATATTGTGGATTTTATGATAAATACGTTAGTGAATAAGTCAGTCAATGATATTAACCGCCTAAATCTACATACCGATTTTGAAAAAACTTGTTTACAATTTGTTACATTTGTTCAAGTATCCACAATTAATTGACAAAATCAATTAATTTAAAAAATGTGATCTCGAAAATATTAAACGATTATTTTCATATTTAATGCACTAGTATTTTTATATTAGGGGAAAGGTGGGTAAAGTGGAACGCGAGGGCAAAATGTACTAATTTATTAAAATAAGTTGAAAAACGTTTATTGTACTTTTCGTACATTAATTTTTCAATTCATTTATGCATTAAAAATTATTAACATTTGTTAATACAATGCTTAATTTTTTGATTTAAATTTTTTCGTGGTGTTCCATTTTACCCCCTCTTCCTCTATAATATGTATAAAATAGTTATAATCTGTTGTTTTTATAAATACTATTCCATATTGACAAATTTATAACTCTTAATTATTATGTAATTAATAGATGAATAGATGTTTGCATCTATAAATTGGGTAATTGACTAGATCATTGAACTGTACTAAGGTTTCTGTATCGTGCACTTTCGTTAATTGTGCGGTTTTAATAATGTAAAAAATGAGACACTACCATTCGTTCATTGTTATTATCAACAATCTTTCTTAACTCATTTCCCTTAATGCATTTCTCTTCATCATTGTCCACTTTTCATTCACTACTTTATTCTGTCGTTCTAATGGTTATTTTCTTTATATTTTATTACAATTTAAATTGTGTAGCCAACGGTTTATTGTACTTTTTCATCTATTCTTTTCGAGATAATCACTGATTTTTTCCGCCTTTTCATATTTATTCAATTATTGATAAGCACAAATTGTTAGAAATTAAATTCATGTAAATAACTGAAGATAGATAAGTTAACAACAAATATTGAGTTAATTAAAATCGAGATGAGAAGTAAAAAAAAAGATACAAGTGATATGGCGTAAAAATCTTAAATGTTGTCTTTTTAAATCACATGACGTGACCTGAGTTATTACTATTTCCGGGTTGGCACAACCAAAGACGATAAATCACAAGCCGTTAACGCGGTTTTCTTTAGAACCACGAGTCAACAACGAAAAGTAGCCAGGTCAAAATCTGATAAACGACAAACTGAAAAATATTGTTTGTTTTCTAATTTAAGGTTGATTTACGCAAGGTAAAACTTTAAAAAATGTATAACAAACAAGTTACTAAAATTACAACTGAGTTGTGAAGTTTGTAGTAATATCTGATATAATATGTACATATGTACATGATATAATATGTACATATCAGATATTACTACAAACTTCACGACTCAGTTTTAATTTCAGTAACCTGTTTGCTATTGAATGAAAAAATACTAAATAACGTTATTTAGTATTTTTTCATTCTTTCAAATAAATTGTAGATATTTCACCAGTAGATGGAGATTAAAAAAATATGAAATATAGAAAGATATTTGAAAAATATCCAAGTAGTATCAGTTTTCAACAATCATTTGGGACATTAAAATAGATTTGGTCTACTAATAGGAAAGATCACAAACATGAGGGTATACCTGTTGTTAAAACATGATCCTGCGGATACTCTCGAAATCTGAGGTATTTTGGAGAGTAAGCCTAAAAGTGGGGGATTAAAGGAAATGGCAGAGAGAAAGAGACAGAACGAGAGAGATAGAGACGGTAATGGTCCTTTAACCCGTAACCTTCTCTACTCGAGTAATTACAGAGTTAACCGATGCAAATTACAATAATTTGTCCTCAGGAAATGCGCAAAGCCACTGTTTGTTCTTAGTAACTTGTGGAAAGCCTAGTCTATGAGATCATTAAACCATTATGAAAATAGAGCTACCGGTAAACACATAATTTTAATTAAAACATTCCATTCATTTTTCTGCTATCACAATACCATTGGAGGCCCAGTTGAGTCATCCATCAATCAAACTACCGTTGATAAATGACATAAGTTATACAAATGACTTCAAAAATAAAATAAACTGTAACCTAAGTCTAAAGTATTCTAAACAATTATTCAATACTAGATACTCAAGTTTATCTTATTAACTATAAACTATTTTTCTTCAAGAATAAGATATTCTGAATACATCATTGTAAGAGAGATGACAAACGATGATGTGACTTGCAAGAGGTCTTGGTACCTGAGGTATAGAATAACGGTCGAGAGAATTAACGGTATAACTGGGAGAAATGTTCAAATGAATTCTGAACTGCTGATGCAGGAAAACTCGTAGTGGACAAACTTATTGCCAAAGTTCTTGTAGATATATTCGTACGTGTTCGTACAAGTTGAGAGTTGGTATACGTTTCGAAAGGTTAGAAACTTTGGAACGAGCTGAGTGAGGAAAGTACAAGAATACCATTTGAAATAGCTAAAGACAGAGAAATAAAATTATTATATAAATATTATCGTAATTAGATAAGTAAAAGTACATTGAGGGTATAGAGCTAAATGCTGCACGCAGGTATTACATGATAATTAGAACGTATAGTGTGGATATGAATCAAAAGTCAAAATGATCAAGTCAGAGACTAGCGACGCAAAGCCCTTTATTAATTTGTAATTGCAATTCAGGAAAAAGAGAGAGGACAAGAGAGAAAGATGGAGCTATAAGAGGCTTGAATAAATCCTTAGGGTATATAGCTTTTCGTAAAATTACAGGTCGGCTTCAGCTTGTTACTACTGCAGAGATTTACTAACTCACGTTGGGACTACCACTTCCGCCTGTCCTGAAACCATTACTAGGTTATTGTTGATAATAATCCTTTAGACATGATGCTTATTTCATCAAAAGTTATGACTCCGGTTTCAAGCCTTTATATATTTTATACGATTTCTGAAATTATTTTCAGATGATATGATCCATTTTTCATTTTTTAAATTATGTGGTTCTCAAAAAGCAACACGATTAATTCATAATATATGCAAAGTAATACTTTCAAAAATGGAATAATGAAAATTACTATAAAATACTCATAAAAGTATGATTGTATGCTACGATAACAACTTCAAGAAGTGCATATTTAATAAAATTGTTTTTAGAAAGTAGAACAACGTGGTCACGCTTATTACATTTTTGGCTTTAATATTGGTATCAAATTAGAAACCAATATTTAGTCATTTATGTATATATTGAATTAAAAGCAAGATTGGCTCATTTCGAGCCCGCCATTGGACCAGTGTGGACATCTGTGGCTCAATATTAAGCCAGGGTGGGCCAATGATGCTTTCTACCAGAGTAAGCTCGATTGGAAAAGTTTATTTTTCGATCAAAAAAATTTGTATTTAATTAGATACTTACTCATAACTGAGATTTTATCTTTTATTGTTTTATCAGAGTCCAAAGATTTTTTTGTCTAAGATAATATTTATATCTTTATTCGATTACTAAAAGGCTGGAACAAAATTTGAATGAAATGAAAGATTATTAGATGAACGTATGGATTTTTCACAAACTTCAATTATGTTAACTGATAAAAATGAAAATGAAGCAAGATTTAAATATTTTAGAAACAGAAAATTTTAATATTAAATAATTCCACTTACAAATCATTATATTTATTATTACCAATTAATAATAAGTAATTTTTTATGTTCTAACAGATTAAGTATTAGAGTAACTACAGATTTGTACACACAAATTAGTTTTCATACGAATATTTATTTAGTATAATTAATAAATAATTTCAAACGTACGAAAGGTGTATTTGAAAAAATTAACGACAATGGACTAAACTAACTAGCTCATCAGATATTAACATCAAACACGTTAATCAATAATAACATGATTATTATGTAACTCCAATTAGCAAGTCATACTACTCATTTTTTCTTTATACAATGAATTTTGTTATCATTGAATAAAATTATCAAAGTTAACATCATGAAGATTATAAAATTTGATTAAATTATCAATATGTCAATTACTTTTACTAATTATCATTAAATTAACATTCATGCTGTACTTTAAAAGTTTTAATAATTTACTGTCATCATTGTTGATTATGATCTTAGAAAATGGACTTGAATCGGATACTGAAAATATCGTTAAGTTAAAATCAGGCTTCAATCAAGTATATATTAGGCTTTTTTTCATTTTGGATTAATTTAGGTCTCTTTTGGGCCTTTTGTCTTTTACTTAAGGAGGTATACTTTTTATGATGTCAACCATAGTACTGGTAAAATCACATTCTTGGAAGAAAAATAATTTCAGTCTTGATTATAACATTCTTAAATAAAACAATACTTGGGCAACATACACTGAGAAAATGAAATTTCAATGTTCAAGAATTAAAATTCTTTTTTCAAGTTATAAAGTCAAATTTCGAATGATTCAATAACTAAATTTGGCATTCTCATAATCATCCTGTGTCTGTAGTGTCCGTATCCCTCTGTTATAACAGAGAGATTTTTATAAAACTTCATAAACAATCAGACCTTTGTATCAAAAAATCTTAACAAAATTTCAAGATCATTAAGAGAATAATTTAAGGAATATTAAATAAATAAATTCACATACACTCTTATGGAAATTCCGTAATTTTAAAGTATAACAAGATTTTTCAAAGTGACGCGATAGAGAGAATGTAATAAAAATTTTAGTAGACATTCTTCATTCATTTATGAAGATATCTGTAAATTTTCAGGATGATTAAGAATCGTGTTTTATATATAAAAAATAGGTCTGCGCACACTTTGTCTGTGCTAACACGATGAACTTCCCATTAGTAATTGTTTATAACAAATTTAAATATTTATGATCAATGTTTGTTGAAAGCATCCGAATTCATGTGATATACACATTACTTAATCAATAAATGCAATTCTTAATTGTTTATAACAAATTCGTATTGTTATAAACAATGCATGTTTGATATAAGTTATATTTAGTTGTGAACAATAATGTCTAGTCAGTATCGACTCAATTTTTAAATGAAAATGGTATTGTTTGGCTTAAAAGTATTTTAAATAGCTTATCTTTTCATTTTTTTATGAGTTATTTTGTTATAAAAAAAAACGGCTTAACTGAATTTGTTCAAATTTCACTCAGATCTTCTTTTTGATAATATCTTTCGAATTAATTCTTGTTGAAGTCGATATCTCAATCCGTTCTTGAGATATCGAAAACGAAGAAAATGCTGACGTCCATACATACGTACGTACGTACACACACACATCATTCTAAAAATTGGTCAGTATGCTTGCAAATACCATGAAACGTGGAGATATGATGAAAATTCAAATTTCACCAATCAACCCAATTTCAATAACTTTCTAATGAGCAGTTAAAAAATGTATAAAAAATTAACAGTGCGCCGTGGTATCACAGAATCACATCTATAATTTGGTTACTTCGGAAGAGAAGAAACGCGGCAATTTCACACTTTTTCAAATTTTTACCAACTTCACGTAATCTAATTCTATTTAAATAAGCTTTTCGGAAATTCTCTCCCTTTTTTATATAAATGTTTTATTTAATTTCATTCATTAGTTCATTTTTAATAATAGGATTATTGTTAATATTGAACTCGGTTTGTTTTATGGCTCAACAATATTATTTCTATGAGTTCACTCATACTCACAAACAAGTGCAAGTAAGAAAGAGATATGTAAGAATAAGACAGAGAATGCAACGTTGCCAATATGTGTATTCTAATGTATCAACAAGTATCGATACTATGAGTTATGAAGTAATTAACATTTTTTTCACTACTATACCCTATTTAAAATCAAAGTGCCTATTTTTATACACTGACACTTTCCCCGCACTACTTGCCCCGTACTCTACAGTGTCAACCTCCTTAAGATCATATTAAGACAGTATTCCCAAAATTATTAAATATTTAATTCTGATTTTCCTTCTGTTTTCTAATATACTTGAAATTTGATTATCAAAATTTAATTTGCGACACTCACTTAGAATAAAGTCCGAATAAATTTGCTAGCATTAACGTATCCATCAGTTCAATAGCAAAGAATCCCATTCACCTATTGGCTAGATTCGTAGTGTATAGTGATGATAGACGAGAATTGAATAGAATCTTGAATGTGAAAAGGGTCGAATCCAGAGAGAACCATTAAGCCATCTGTCTTCGATGCTAATCATTAGACTATGTATATGTATATTACTGCAGTGGATTCTATCAATGCCAAGTGGGACATTCTAAACTCAGAGCTAAAATTAATTCATTGGTTTCTGAAATATTATTTGAGTGGTTTCATTCTTTACTTGAAACTATATAATTTAATATAATTACTAAATATAACTTTAGATAACGTGTTATTGAGGTTTCCATTCATCTGTCAAAATCATTTGAGTCATTTTTACTGAATTAGTCTCAATGTATAAAGCATCGAATGTTTACTTATATTAACATATGCAAATGAATTTATGACTTTTAATAACAAGCCAACCATTCATTAACCTATAAATTATAATTTTGATGAAAAACCAATCAACGTTGATGAGCTGAATAAAAAGAGGAAATAGTTCAATCGAACATAGACTAAAGAAACCCATGCATGTCGATAAAATATTTTGATAACAAAATAAAAAGACTAAAACAAACTATATTTATTTTTATTTCATAACAGTTATAAAATAAATTGAACTTATAACATCTAAACAATTCAATATAATCGATTTCTCAAATTTCAAAATTACGTATTCATATGAATCCCAAATTTTTTATGTAAGGTAAACCGCCCTATTTCCGGACACCTACCTAATTCCGGACAGTCGTTATTTTTGTTAACATTAAGCAATAGTTTACTTATAACAGAGAAAATATTGATGTGATTATATATTTTCATCTATATACTTTCTTATCCTGCTATGAAATTTCCAAATTAAATATTTTTTATGTATAAAAAAATAATTTCGGTCAGAAAGTTCCCTGATGCTATCTATGGAACGCTCGTTTGCTTAAAATCAGTATTATAGTAAATTGCGAATATTTTTCCTTTCAAGCGATTTGTAAAGGATATATTAGTTGCTACTTCATCTCTGTCCTTCTATTTCGTGAATAACCACTCAAGTTTTAAATTTTTAACAATATTGCTGATAATTTTTGGGACCATTTTGAAATGTTTTTTCCACTCTTTTAGGACTCGTTGTGATAGAATTTCTAGGAAAAATCAGTAAATTATTTATTTATTAATACAAAAAAAAAGTTACAATAACATTCCCTTTTTTAGAGCCCATTTCTTTACATGAGTTATTTATTTGTAGATAATGAAAATTCAATTCATATTTATTCTTATTGAACATTTTATTCAGTTTTTTTCCAAAACGTAGCTCATTCCTTAATCAACACAGCATAAAATTATACTATTTGTACAGTTTACATTATAGTAATGAGATATTTGAATTTAGTTGGAAAAATTGAAACTCATTATCACAATACTGCAATGCACTCCATAATATTGTATTAAAATCGTGGAGAAATGCATGTAACAAAATGCGAAAGCATTAATAACTCCATATATAAACTTTTTATTGAACATAAAATATGCATAATGTATAATTTCTAATGGATAGTGATTTATAATCTAGTAATCAATCAGAAAATATCTAATCTTAATTATAATAATAATTAAATCTTTTTTATTTATGATCTTAATTCAGAACATAAAATCGATAAGAAATAACAAAAAACGATTTTACATCGAATATCTCATTTTAATCAAATGATAAATTACTAGAACAGTTCAATTTATTAAGAAGAAGAAGTGGATATGATGATAGCTGAACTTGATAGCTGTCGTCATTAATTTTTTTACTTGCAATTTTATGCCACAATTTGATAGCAAAGTAATTTAATAAACACAGTTCAGTTTCTCTTTATCGAATAGTCTTCTGTAACTGATATTTTGCCTCTAGAAAACGATAAAGATCTCAAGACATCTTGACAGTGAGAGGTTTAGAATTATTGCGAAAGAGGATTCATTATATGATTATTGATGAATTCTAATACTTTGCTTCAGTTTGCTTATTAGCAGAGTTTTTTCCACAGTGATATTAGTGATACCAGTCATTCTTTATATAAGACAACTCACATATATTTTTTTGATCCTATATCACAAATAAAAAATACTGCTATTAATTTTAGAAGATAACCATGTTTTTTAAGTTCGGGGAAAAATTTTTCTAGCATTCACTACAATAAATCTAGTGTCAGTCTCGCGAAATATAACGTACACCATAAATATTCTAATGATTTATGAGTTTGTCAGATTAAGATTATACTACATATGTTGATAATCTTATGAGTGAAATCGAAATCTGATGTGCTTTCTATTTGAATGTCATTCATAACATAATATATTTTATGAAGTTATTATTAATATTCAGTAATGATTCATGCTACAAGTTAGTTATTATAATAAATTTTAAAAATGACTTTCAACTACTTTTTTCAAATGGTCAATTCAAAATTTTTATTAAAGCAATGTTTTAAGATAAAAATAATAAACTCTGATTCAATATTTTTCGTGCAGTATCGACATAACAAAGAAAATATTTCTTCCATCTTAGATATTGTTATTATCAGACTTCTGCCATTATAACTTATAACTTATGGTTCAAGTATCTTCGGTAAATGGTGTCAAAATTCGATGTCCGAAGAATTTTCAAAATGGAATAATACAATTACATCGGACTTGAGAAATTTTTAATTGCCCTAAAAACTTGTTATTTTCAAATTTTATTTATGTATCTGGAAGGTATATTCATCGATGATGTTTGCAAATGTATAGATCACATGCAAAATTTTGCAACAATTTTTTCTTGTAGTTATATATCAATTATTATATCAGATATCTGATATCAGTTACTTATATGCAACAATTAATTTTTAATCATTTGAAGGAAAGAACTCTTCCATGATCAAAATTCGATCAGCTCATCCTAGGATACGCCGAATTTTAGTACTATTTTTTTTTAATTATACAAATAAAGCATTTTGTTGTTTAATCAAGATTCAAATAACAACGACAGAATATTTTTTTAAAGCGAGAATAGTTTTTATAAACCACTTTTTTGTTTTTTACTGAAAGACCGTATTTTCAAAAATATTTCGCGAAAATCAGCTGAATGACATTTTATTTTTTCTTTTACTTTTCGTGAAAATTAGTGAATAATCTATTAATTACTTCTGTGTATATTTTCATACGGTTATTCGAATTTCTATTAAAAAACTAATTTTCAGCACGGTAAAAAATCTATTTCTCATTTATTTGAATATTATTAGAATAATACTCTTTGACATATCGACAGTTGTCGACTGGAATTTTTTTTTATATTATGTCCTGTAAGGTAAACTACCCTAATTCCGGACACTTAAGTTACATCACATTCATTTTAATAATATAAAAGTATTAAATTATCAATTTATAAAATAAAACGTGCTATTATTAACTTTAATATTTGGCGATTATTAATCAATCATCAAAATATTTTTTATTCATATCTAAATATTTTTAAATAAAAATTTATTTTAGTTCCATTGACCACGAACTTATATCCCTAATTCCGGACAGAAAACTCACTCCGATCTAATTCCGGACACTTCTGCGCCTAATTCCGGCCTAATATTTTTTATTTGAAAATTTAGAACTTTACTCTTAGACAGAAAATTTAATAACATCTTTTGCATAGAAAAATAATTTATTTAATTATTTAACAAAAATAGAATTGTTCCAAAAAATAAAATATATATAAAGTATTACAGTTTAAGGTAAATATAAAAATAGAAATACAAGTCTTATTGTGTTTTACTTAACAACTTCTGTTTAATATGTATTAATTCTGGCACTTCATATATTCCTTTACTGTTAATTATCTCTGGAGCTGAGATTTTTGATACCACATTTTCTTTCTCATAATTACAAATATCGTCCCGATCAGGCCGCTTCCAATTGTTGCCACTCATAGTCATCGTTTTCACTTTCACTATATTATCAAATGTACCGATAATTATTTCAGGTGAAATCAATGTTGTTTTCGTCGAAAGGAAATAAGGTTTAAATTTCGGTCGTGGGCAAAAATCTTCATGTTGATTGGTAATGTAATCAACTCATGAAACGAAAAATGAAATGTAACACATTAAACAAGAACAGCACAGTCTCTTAGGTAAAAAACTGTCCGGAATATGGAAACTTTCTGAATTTAGGGAACTGCCGAGACTTGGGAAAGTAACGGCTTCACTACCGAATATGCAGGAAAATTTCTAAAAAAATGGTCTAGATGCAATTGAAAATACTATTTTACCAATAATAAGCTGTCTTCGGGCGTAACAAGCCTATTTATGCGTCATAAACTGTCTGGCCGGAATTGAGAGTGTCATGCTATCCGTAATACTCTAATTCTGTACACGATATTTAAATTTCTTTGAAGAGCAATATTGTTAAAAATTTAAAACTTGAGTGGTTATTCACGAAATAGAAGGACAGAGATGAAGTAGCAACTAACATATCCTTTACAAATCGCTTGAAAGGAAAAATATTCGCAATTTACTATAATACTGATTTTAAGCAAACGAGCGTTCCATAGATAGCATCAGGGAACTTTCTGACCGAAATTATTTTTTTATACATAAAAAATATTTAATTTGGAAATTTCATAGCAGGATAAGAAAGTATATAGATGAAAATATATAATCACATCAATATTTTCTCTGTTATAAGTAAACTATTGCTTAATGTTAACAAAAATAACGACTGTCCGGAATTAGGTAGGTGTCCGGAAATAGGGTGGTTTACCTTAGTTTCAAAATGAAATTTTTTTTATACGGACATTTATTTTGAAACATAAAAACAATATCGCATTAATAAGAATATTAGTGCTCTCCGGTGGTCTGGGTACGACCCAAAAGGTCCACACTACTGACTTCTCAGTGGAACGAATGATAAAATTTAGCTAGTTTACCATTTCTTTCAGTTCTTTGATTCTGCATGAAAATTTTTTCTGAAAACTTAACCAGTCCTGAGTTGCCTAATTATGTATTGAATGAAATTTGTCCCACATCGATCTCATTTTTTACTCTCCAGATAATTGAGGCGAAAAATAATTCCGAACGCACATACGTACATACGTACATACACACACATAGACGTGCACACAAAAACTATTGTATTCGACTCTAGGAACCTTGAAACGTGGAGATTTGTCAAAATTCGGGATTCGCAAAATTGAACCCATTACAATAACTTCCTACTGGGAAGTTAATTATAAAGGTTAGATTTCAATAATCAGAATATTAAGAACTACCTATTTGAGATTTATAAAAAAAGCTTTTTCGAATACAATTAAATATAGGTGCTCCTTTGATTATAATATTTAATTTTAGGTCTGGTAATTATTCATCCGGACTCCTGTTACTTTTCCACAGTAAAGAAATTTAACTAAACGTCCTTGGTAAAACCTAAGCTGATCTCTTTAATAATTCACGGCAATGGATTTTAAAATTTCTGAGAATCCAGAGGTGTCAAGCGATTAACGTGAATTTAAGGATGACATGAAATATTTATGAGGAAAAATTTTCTGAATATGTATATCACATTATTAAAATGGATTCTCGAAATAATTAAAATAAAATGTGTTCATTTTAGAATGAAGCTATTTCATTATTATAATTATTGAAATGTTTTAGTATGATAGCTTTATTAATTAGATTATATGATATTATATATAATATCTTATATTTGAATTTACACCACACATACAATCAATTGGAAATACGAATTCAATAAAAACGTTTTTGGCCGTTGTTTTGTTGAATGAAATAGAATTTTCAATAATATTGGTACAATGAAATTAATAATAATTTTGTTTAAAGCTGCATACATTCTTATTATTTACGGAAAAAACATTAGTTATGTAATGATCCTCTTTATTATCGTAATTGACTAAACATAGTCAATATAATGATAAATATTTCCATTTTTTAATGATGTTCAATAAAAAATTTCTTCTTCTATATACCCATTATTTTATATCCGACAACCTGTCGATTATTTTCCGGTGTGAATTCCAATACATACCTAGAAATTAAATTTTTCTTTGACCGTTTTATTTCAATACAATGCATCGAAGCGAAAACTAAACGAATAAAAGCCATCGTTATATCAACTACATAAAAGAAATGTCACCTTTATAATGCCTCCAATGGTCTAACCATTTTCCTTTGTTGCAAAATACCCTTTGATGAAAATTTGCTCGATTTTGAATTAAAAGAGATAAAAATTCTTCCATTCAATTTCAGGTGAAAACCAGATTTTGTATATGTTTAAAAATACATTGTAGTTTTGAGTAAAAAATTGAAGTCACATATCTTATGTGAATATTAATAATGCAGATGTTCTTTAAAAATTGTAAATAATCACAGAAAATGATTAAAAAATATTGATTGAATATAAAATTAAACCAATTTAATTATTTCAAGGTTGGTTTTATTTATTACTTACAAACTGCCTATAATAATGCAGATATTCTTCTTCTTTTTCACTATTACGCTAGTTTATCGTCTGCTTAAAAATGGCAAACCAAATCACAAGTTGTTTTTATCATTTAGTGATTCATTCCGTCGCATCCCGAGTCAAAAATGACAGCCTGGTTTAAATCTACAAAACTTATACATCTACTAATTCTGCCGGTCAACTTAGAAGAATAAAATCAGTACTTAGGGTCATTTATTTATATAGAATCAAAAGCCTGGTTTAATCCTCAATTCGTCACGAATGTCCCTTTTTTCTTTGCAAAGATCTAAACTAGGTTTTCGAAACACTGTTAAACATCTACAAGTTCAGTGCATAGGAAACTGAAATCCTGGTTCAAGCTTGATAGGTCTGATGTTTAAAAAAATTTGAAATTCACAAATTGACTATTATTGTAGTTATTAATTAATATTTAAAAATAATTTAAAATTTTCGTTTGTAACATCACAACGTTAGATACGAAAACTTAAATATAATTTATAAATATCAATCGACAATTACTATAATAGTCATTTTGTTTGAAAACTTCAAAAAATACCTTTTATAATGGCTTTTTCCATTTATTTTTTAATAAACTTTAATATGAAGACAATTGTTAATTACGTTAACGCAATTAACAATTGTCTATCTAATTAATTATTCACGTTGAAAGTAAATTATTTTATTCTTTATTTGTGGTACTCTTTAATTTTTTAGCATTGTCTTTCTTCTTTTTCCTTAGACTCCCTGAATAATTTATTTATATATTTAATATAATCTGATTTTTTGATTTGATTATCCTCAGAAAAATACGCATTTAACCATTCTGTAAACAAATTATAATTCAGAATATTATTAATGCTAAGGAGAAATTTACGACCAATATTATATTGAAAACGTCACTCACCATAGAGAGCTTCGAATAATTCTGGGTCGATCACCAACTTTTCCGAGTGCACAATAATTTTTAAGTTTTTTACTATATATTTCCATTAGAGTAAGTTTGACTGCATATTCCCAATCTAGTGATGACTGAGTCTTACTTTTCTTAATCATGTACGCTGCTGTATCAGATGATAGATATATTTCGTGGTTGGCACTAATTTTTGTATGATTTCGCAAATTTGCAATAAAAAATTCTTCAGGCAACTAAATAACATGAAGTAAAAATTAATTATTAAATAATTAAACTTGGTAAAACATATGTTTCATAAGAATTTCACCATTTTATGATTATAATTGAAACATCTATTGGATTTTGCAGGATTGAATTAATATTTTTATTTCTAGATGAGAAAATATAGAACTTAGAGACCTTAACCAGTATTCCAAAATATCTAAAGTACTGATTGAAGTTTTCTAAGTGTAAAAGTAGACTTTGGAGATTTTAACAAATAACAAAATGTTGGGCGGCATATTCATTATCAAAGGAATTGAAGCTTTGAAGATTCAAACCAGGTCCATTATTTCGACTCGGGATTCTCTTAGATTTTATCAGTATGTTCAATTTTGTATAATTAAATTCGAAATAGCAAAAAAACATAGAACAAAATGTGGCTTAAGCGATATAAATTTCTCTAATTAAAATTTGTGCTCCAAAATAAGAGTTCAACAAAGTAATAAGGTTATACCACTGATTGCATTCAACTAACAATAAGTAGTCGAGAGTGAAACTTAGGTTAAATCGTTGAACTTAGAGGAGCCTCAAGCGATGTGTTACAAGATGTATCGGGACGATTACGCTGAATTCGCGTACAAGTTGCAATTCTTGGCCCTTTTTTACCTCTTATATAATCTTTCTTTCCTAGATCTATTTGCGATTCATCCTCAACTTCGAGAAGCTTTCGAAAGCAATCGTAGGGGCTACAGCTCAAACCAAACCACACTTTCCGTTTCAATTTATCCTTGCGCACGCCTCAGGCTAGTAATACGTGCTCTGGTGCCCTTTCCGTCTGCATCTTCTTCTCTATTTACTGGTATATAATCTTATTCAAGCAGATGTACGATAGTCGCGTGATATAACGGGTCGATCAATGCGAGAAGCTTGTTTATTTGTTATTATATTTGCACTTTCTAGATTAAAAGAAAGAACTTCTTGACAGTGCTAAATTATATCCAAAGCGTAACTATTTCAAGAATAGTTCATTTAAATTTTCTATATTTTTGTATTATCTTGATACTGAAAAGATTCTTAATATATCGAAAAATATATTTTCTAACATTGAGTCTGCCTTACTTCTTCTTAAGATATAGCTTTTTATATAAATGAACTTACTTGAAACAAGTATTACTAATCCGATGTGGCTTAGATAGAATTCATTAGAGTGAAAAATATGTATTATTTATATAAAGTATATAACTTAAGCATCTCAATAACATGATAATATTTTATCCATTTTCAACAATCAAAAAATTTTTAAATTAGAAAATAAAACTTGAAAAATTGAGCAAAAAACTTGATACCCAATGTGACTATAACTCGCTACTTGTCTCTAACTTTGGAGATCCATACCCCTAACTTTCCAGTATCAAGTTAACGAACAATCATTGTGGTCAATTAGTTATTACCAACATCCATTATCTATTAAATTTCATTTTTATAAGTTACATGATTTGGTTTATAGTTAAGTACAGTATTGAATTAACAAATTATTTTGAATAGGAAATCTTTAAAATGAAAATTTTTTATTGGCTCAACATAGATTCACTGAAAATAGAAAAATCTGTACCATGTTACGTAATCTTATCTTTAAGCAGTTTGTAGCCTTATTAAAAGATGTATAGACAGCCTTTTTCTTATTAGTAATCGATGCATTGATATTTTGAATGATTTAGATATCTTTTAAATTAGATATAAACTTTTTTTGTCCTAATACGTACGAATAATATTAATATGCGGTTATTATTTATGGTTAAAACAACATGCAATCATTTATTTGCAATATTGTTGTTTAACATTATTATGAATATATATATATATATAGATATATATATATATATATATATATATATTGGAGCAATAGGTCAGTCAATACGGTTCAACAGTTTTAATATTACATTGTTTATGTAAAAAGTACTGCTGGTTTTCAAACATTTTACCATAGTTTATAAACAAGTAAATGTGTTAAAACCTTGCTTTTTGTAATTATAAGCTATATCCATTCCGAATAAGGAAAAAAATTAGTATTTATCGAGTGTCATAATGTATATTTTATTTTAAGTAGTTCATACTCTCATGTGTATCAAGAAAATTGTCCATCAAGTATTACAGACATAATAAAAATGATAAAGATTATACCTAACCTGGCCAACTTACAGAGCTAAAGTAAGCTTTACAAGTACCACTCCTAAAATTATACCAGCAGAAAATCATCCTGGGACTTCTAGAAACATAACACTTGTGATTGCCATCGAAAAAAATGCTTGGAAATTTTTGTTGAGCCTTGAGGCTTCAATATTAGAACTGTCTCTAGCCACCTTGCTTCTTGTTGTCTATCTCATAAGAGTCTTAAACTTTATTCTTATTTGAGATGAATGTTAATGAATTCTCATTATTGGTAAAAAGTAATCTCTCATTCTTCGTTTCCAAGAGAATTATGGTTCGATAAAGAAAAACAATTATATTTTCTATCAAATACTCAGTTTGATTATCAACTTGTCATTCACGAAAATCACCAATGACCTATTCGAAAGCTATTTTTGTACGATTCAATCGATAAAAACTTTAAATTCAGGGGTGAACAGAAAGAGATAGTTAGATGCTTAATATTAACGAACCCAGAGTTTTTCTCACTTCCTCGTATAAAGGAAAAGTAACTGAAGCATTTGGAGCAATATAAGTAAGGTTTTCGATGGTGTACTTTTGCCCTAAAGTTTTATTTTACCAAAATAAGTTTTGTTCAAAACGTAAATTATTTGTTATGAATATAATCAGTATTTTTGATTTTTTCTCCTTTAGCATAAAAAATATTCATTAAAAAACCAATTTCATATTGCGATTGGAAATGAACGCCGTAGGAATTTCAATGAAATTCACCCTTATAACGACTACTTATTAGTCATCGGATATATAAAATATTATTTTAGAATGGTAAAAGGCTTTTTTTTTAAAATTTACAGAACAATAGAAGAGAAGGCAGAATTATGGTTCAGTCTTTAATATGGTCTATTTAAGACCATAGTATAAGTAATATAAGAGTTATTAGAATGTAGTTTTAATCGTAAAAATTGACGTGCTATGCATTAAAAAAATACGTCATTAAAGTCATATTGGAACAATAATATTCAACAAAAACTCTGGAGTTCCTCCATGGTTTATTTGATAGTGAATTTAATTTTAATAATGAATGGATAAATGAAAATATTCGCTTTGGAGATTACCAAATTATTCACAGGAATAATTTTTAATAATTACAGTTTTGTTCTACAATATGAACATTTTAGCGAAATAAAGACTTGAATAGAAACTTTCTAGAGTGTAGAGCTGTCCAGAAAATATATTATTGAACAACTGGACATTTAAATTATCGATCAATTTCTCCATTAAATCACATGGAATAGTGGTTAAAAAAAACTTCCTTATTTTAAGATATGCGTGAGAGCCATTCCTGAGGATAGATTGAATAAAAGCAAGTCTAGGCAGCATAATTAAGAACAAAACTGTATTTTCAAAGGCACAATAGAATGAAAATAGTCTGGACTTTTTCGAGCGAAAGTGTGAGAATTCGGTATAGATGACCTGAGCGAGTTATTACCTGGGAACAAGGAATAAAGTAAATTTTTGGAGTGTGAGTCAATCCTAAGCTGACATCTGAACGGAACTTGTCTATTCATTCTATTTTATCTAACAACGGATCGAATTTTTCATTTCGTTCATCAATTGACTTTTATGTTTCAATTTTAAGCTGCATTTCAGTATCTATATGTATATACTTGTTCGGAGAATGAATAACGTGCATGTAACTTTATTTTTGGTAAAATTTATTAATTTTTGTAGTAAATTTAGGGACAACTACTCAATAAAATAAAATTTATCTTATTCGTTTCGTAAACTCACAATTGTCGAGTAGCCTTACAGCAAGGTATTTTTTAATATAAATTTCTAACGTTTATGATTACCTACATGATCAATTTTAGATTATGATATCTAAGTACTATAAAAAGTCGTAAATTAAAGGCACAGCTGTAAAAGGACAAGCACAGTTTTTAAATGTACAAACTATGATTGTTATTTTCATACTGTTTCGTAGTCAAAAGTATTATTCATTTCACTCATAGAAAAATTTTTGATATTTGAAGTATGGATAACTTTATTGTTTAACTATATTTTAGATGTGAAAAATACTTTACAGAGCTATCAAATACACGATACGTATCGTTCAAATTTAGTGTTGATTACTGTAATTTTTTACTATTCTTGTAAAGAAAAAATTACAGAATTTGTTTATCTCCGTGAGAGTGTGGTAAAGTAGCTGTTTCTAACAGCGAGAATATTGAATTAAATTCATCCATCATTGATTACATATTTTTGTAATTATTAAAAAAAACGTTCTACAAAAGCCATTATCAAGTCCATGAAATAGATGCGAGTAATTTTGCACGTATAATTCAATGGAACAATAATTAAACTGAAGATCTTGATTGTCTATTCTTTAAAACTCAAAATGATGAGATCATTTGTTTGACTAACGTTGAAGTTGATTTCAATTACTTATAAATTTTTAAAATAATATAAAGTGAACGAACACCGATCACCCTCCTAATTCCGACCAATTTTTATTTTTGTTAATAATTATTTTTCAGAGCATCTTATCGAGATGAAGTCTATTATAATGTATGTTTACATAATTTATGTTAAAATATTGGGAGTATCGAATAGCTAACTCCTTTGTATTTAATAAAAAATTGTTAGAAACATTCAGGGTGCAATTTTTATTCCTACTCGGTGAAATAACTTGTCAATAGAAATAAAAATAGGAGGAATAAATATATTGATATGTTTATAGTAATGTTTAATTATAATCCTCTTGATGTATTATTAAATGCAAATAAGATGATAATCATATACTTATGAGTAGTATAATTGAATAAAGTTTTGTAATTTAGTAGAAACAAGTCAGGTAATTGTTCATATACGTAATGATAGATATCAATAATATTTGAACTTTTCTTAATAAAAAAAATTGTTGTATCATTGAACGTATTAATAAATTCATGGTTTCAAATGAATCACTTTTTAAATTTCAACTGCTATGCCATAGCATGTATTCACTTTCTCCTATTGATAAACCAGCTTGACTCCTGCGTGATCGAGTCCCATTTCCTTCAACCACTCTCCAAGGCTGTGCAAAAATAGAATTCCTTGTGTCACAATCTATTTCTCATACAAATGTGTACACGAAAGCATCATATTTTTATTTTGAGTTTTTAATAGGTGCTTATTTTTTACCTACTTCTTCAAAACAGAAAAAAAAACTGTTGTGAATGTTTGCGTGTTATACTTGTCAGCTTAAAATAGGTCTCATCACTATTTAAATTCATTTCATTTAAATTATTGAATTTTTTTACCTACTTTCTCAGCTATCACATTAATTATAATTATTAATCATGATTATTTGTATTACTCTGAAACTTACCGTAACCCTTTTTCTATCTGAAGCCAGCTGGTAGGGAACCAGCTGGTATACGAAAATGGCACGAGCAGGTGAATGCTAGAAGGAAGCGAGCTCCTACTTGGTGAAGCATAATTCATATTTCGTCACACGTTGCCAAAATATTTCTTGAATTATATGAAGCTGAACAAAAATGATTGAATAAGTAGGTAAAATCCACATATTTTATTTAATTTTATTCTTCGTTTAATTTAATAGTATAATGTTATTTATAACTTTAGAATATACTTATTTCATTATTACTGAAATATGATATGATAATATACTAAATTAAAATTTGTTGAATATGTTTCAGCGTACACAGACAAAACATTTGTGTTAAAATTAACACATTTTACAGATCCACTGAAACGGTTCACTCAATTTTTTATGCCGTTTTACCACAAAGTTTATGTGTTAATTCTTGACACAAAATTTGTGTCAATGATTTGACACACAGGAGAAGCGAATTGACATAAATTTTTTGTTAATTCGACCCAATTCATTAGTTATAATATTACCAGGGAATATTTTAATTTACCTATTACTTAGTGCACATTTTTAGACAATAATGTGTATAATCAATTGATTTAATATGTAGAAGTTTACTAAATAAATGTGTTGGCATAATTTACTATAATGTTTAGAAAATACTAGTCTTTCTATTCCCTATACACTATAAATCCAAGGTGTGTTACAGTAAACTTCTCTACACGTGTTCCATGTTAAACTCTGTAAACAAACTATAGATTTGAACACGCCTTGAAATGTGTTAGAAATGACTACAAAGTTCTATAGTTTGTGTATAGCAATTAAACATTGAACACGCTCAAAGTGTGTTAAAATAACATACTTTTGATTTACAGTGCCGTGAAAATCGTGGCGGTTTACGTAGAAAATGTCAAAAACTAACTAATAATTGTAATTTAAATAATTAAAAGACAATGTCGTTAGATTTTATGTATGGTGAACATGAATTTTACGTATACACGGTTTTAATGACGGCGGAAAACGCTGATTGTGACACCTAGTAAAGAATATTCTATCAAGGAGATTCGAAGAAATTAAAATTTTTATATATATAAAATTATCGCAGTTAAATTATTCTAATACTGTTTATCAGATAGTATAAAAAACTGTTTCATACTGCTAATCAAATTTTAATAGAATTCTCGTAACATTTTCTAAAATAATTTTAATAGATTAGCCAAGTAATATACTGTACAAAATTTCTGTAGTAATTTTCATGTACATGTAATGGAGGTTTTTTAGATGTACAATTGTATAGTAATTTCACTAAACATTTGTGAAGCAAATTTCATATACTCAGCATTAAAACTTACTTCTATATGTCCTATACGCACATTGAAATTTACTCAATATCTATTCAAAATTACACTATGTAAGGAATGAAAGTTTTAGGTTAGAAGTAACCCCAATATTTATTTATTAAAAAAAATTATTTTAAGATTTGTTCGTTGTTGAAATATTATAGAGTGAATATTGACCGCCAACTTGTGTACATCTAAATCCGTCGTCTTAACCCATTCGGTTATCGACTTATTAAGAAAATAATTTTAATTAAATGTTTTGGTGATTAAAAGAATTCATTGTTGGGATTCCAAAAATATATTTGCATCTATTGTTGTGTTAGTTGTTTAAACATTAATATTTTATTTTTACTTAGGATTGGGCAAAGATATCGATGAAAAACTTTTAAGGTTATCAACTTACCGGCATCCCGAGTGGAATTTATTTTAGGCATGCTTAAAAACCTATTGGGCCGCATGAGGCTAACAAAAATTACATCTAAATTAGGCACATATTATATTATTCTTATTAAAATGTTTGAAGAACGAATAAAAATGTTGTAAGGATGAATTCAAAATAAATTTGTAACAATATGAAAGATTTACATTAAATTAAGTATTTTCTTTAATCTCCAATAACAAAGTATTGTAATAATAAAAATATTTTCCGATATTCTTTTTTCTTTAAATAATAGTTAATTGTTTTTATTAAATTTTAACTGAAGTATGTTGGCTAAAATATATTGTAGTTTCAGAAAAAATAAATAATTTAAAGGTATAAAAATTTTTAAACAATTAACATTATTTATTATATAATAAATATTATTATATGGAGATATAAAATATATTTAAATCTTCATATGGAGATTTAAAATAAATAATGATTTACATAAATCTTTTAAAAAATTATACATATAGATTAGTTCATATTAATACAATAGTAATAATTTTTTAATTGAATGAATAGTCGAGTGGGTAAAGGCATTGGTTTCAGAAGTGTGCAAGGTACCGATCGTAGGTTCAAATCCCCCAAGGAACAAATTTCATCATATATATTTTCGCGGCAATTTAATTTAACTACGTTTAATAATTAAGTATTTTAACGATATAGGCTTTCTTCACTTGGTCTCAATAGGGACAAACGTTACATTCCCAATGTGGGCCTACTAGTAATGTGGTACCCGAGTAGAATTTATTTTTGGGAAAGAGTTCGCATCCAATTCAAATTTCCTAAATTCAAGTTAGGCGCCAAATGGGATACCACATTGGGAATGTAACGCTTGTCCCTATTAGGACCAAGTGAGGAAAGCCTAATTAAGGCAAGTTAAATATAAAAACTAAGTTTTGTTTGATTATCTCATTTTTTATGATTTTATATTGTTAAAATACTAATTATTAAACGTATTATAATTAAATTTCCGCGAAAATACAGATGCTGAAATTTGTTCCTTGGGGGATTCGAACCTACGATCGCTAGCTTGCTCGCATCTGAGACCAGTGCCTTTACCCGCTCGGCTATTCATTTAATTAAAAAATTATTACTATTATATTAATATGAACGAATCCACATGTATAATCTTTTAAAAGATTTATGTAAATCATTATTTATTTTAAATCTCCATAATAAATAATGTTAATGGTTTAAATATTTTCATGCGTTTAAATTATTTATTTTTTCTGAAACTACAATATATTTCCAGTCAACATAATTCAGTTAAGGTTTAATAAAAACAATTAACTATTGTTTAAAGAAAAAACAATATCTGAAAATATATTTATTATTACAATACTTTGCTATGGGAATCTAAAGAAAATACTTAATTTAATAAAAAATTTTTATATTGTTACAAATTCATTTTAAATTCATCCTCACAAAGTTTTTATTTGTTCTTTAAACATTTTAATGAGGATAATGTAATATGTGCCTAATTTAGATGTAATTTTTGTTAGCCTAATGCGGACCTGATAAACATTTCCTAATAAATGACGAACTAAGACATCGTTTCAGTTAAGTTTATAAGGTTGTAATTGAGAAGTTATTGGGTAGTGCGAAATTGGGCAAATTTTACTTCATCCTAAAAACAAATTGATCAGGCATAGGTTGGGAATGCCTAATTTACGCTAACCCATTCAATTCCCAATAAGGGCCCAATAGGTATTTAGACATGCCTAAAATAAATTCTACTCGGGTATGGTATCCCACTTAATAATGTTGGTATCCCACTTGGTGCCTAACTTGAATTTAGGAAATTCGAATTGGGTGTGAATTCTTTCCCAAACATAAATTCTACTCGGGATTAAGTATGTTTTAATTTGCACATTGAGAAATACTTAATACATATGTTGCAATTTTCAGTCAGTATAGATGAATTAGAAATTTTATGAGTAAATTTCAATAAAATTTATTAAAATTCAGCTAAAATATCGAATTTTACTCTACATCATTGAATATCCGTACAGGATATAAAATTATCCTACAGTTGTTCATGAAATAAAAAGTTATTGATAGTGTTTAGGAATTTTTTCACTAAATCTAAATGCAAAAGGTGACAAGCCCAAGTTTCGAAATTTATAAGTAAACGTATTTCTGTTCGATAGTAAATTTTGAGTTCTTGTAAGTAAACTTGTGACTTAATAGGTGTCTTAGTAAAAGAATTACTTACGACAACCCGAAATTCACTGTTGAACAGAAATATTTTTACTTCTAAATTTCGAAACGTGGGCTGGTCATTTTTGCACTTACATTTAGTGAAAAAATTCTCTTCGTGTACAGTTGTAAGTTAAAATTGTTGAATTTTCAATTTATTTCTTACAATGAATGTTACATTAACACAGTGTTTCGTTGCTTATTTAACATAAAAATTTTAACTACTATATTTTTTAACAGAGAATACAAAATTTTCGACTATGTACCAAAGTTTTTTCGGTGTAGCATACCCAAACAATTGTAAAAAATTTTCTGTTTCTCGTATCTCGTGAATAAACCGAAGTATTAACTTCGCACTGAACTTATTTTACGCTTCATTGAATAATAACGAGCTGATTAAGTTTTCATTGAATTATATTCAGCGATTTTTTCAAATTACGGAACGATGTTAGAAAACTAGATGGTTCCAATACAAATCAAATTGATAAGAGTAGTCTTTAGTCTTGACAGGTACCAAATGAGAAATTGGCAGTGTGAGTAGACTAATCGCTTTCAACTTCTTTATTATGAAATGTTATCACGAAGATGGTGAATTTTATGTTAACTAGGTTAATCCAAATGTAAACTTGACCTCATTCTTAAATTTCTGCTCCGTATACATACTTTGATAAATTAAAAAAGGTTTAGATATCAATAACTATTCGGATGATCCGTTTAAAAAATCATTATTAGTCTGTCATCTGAGATATTATATTATCTTTTTGTTAAAAAAAATCAAGTTGAAATAAAATGATTCTCTGAAAGAAGTATTATTCATTCAAAGCTATTTCTCACAAAGATATTTTTTGTCTGCACAAGCTCTTTATGTCTTTTTCGTTCTTTTGCACTCGTAGAAAAAGCAAGGAAACAGAGGAAAGAGTCGCTACATTTCTTGTTCTGAACTCACGCGCCTACAGGACAAGTTTACGAGCTAGCCGTTGAGCTCCGGTACCAGAAGGTGTACTGACCATGTTTAAATAAGCCAAAAGGGATTTGGTAGTGACGTAATTTGAAAGAAGAGTAGAAAGAAGTACATGGTGGAGTTTCGTGATAGAAATGGAATAATAATGTTTACATAAAATGTGAAAAATAAAAGAAAGCAAAGATTAAAAAAGGGCAAAGAAATAGGTAAAATGATAAGGAGGAGGAAATAAAAACTGTAGAAAAGATACGAGAAGTGTTGGGACAAGAGTTGAGGGATGATGAATATTCTTCTGCATTTGCCCGTTGGGTTTCTATCTACCTTCCCACTATCTGCCATGATACATATTTTACACTCGGAAAAAAGAACAGAATATAAAATGAACAACAGACATGCACGACAGCAATCAAATAAAATAAAACAATAGCAGTAAATAATTAAAAATGTTAAAGATCTATTTAGTGAATTTTATACATACTTTAAAAATTGGTAGTAATACTGGATTTGAGGGGATTACATTTTTAAGGATATGTTTTAACAGGATATTACTTGAGCATGATAATATAACCAATATTATATACAATAATTTCGACTAAAAATTTTTTACTACATAGAGAATAAAAAATTATATACATTGACCAAGAAAAAAGATTCTCGAATTGATGGAAAATTTAATGCAAAACTATCTCTTAGTGTTAAATAATCATTGGATTTCTTTATTGCTGATGAAAAATTTGAACACGTGTTAGTGTGAAAGCTCTTTGTTTGTACAAATTTTTTTGAATAGCGTTGAGTCTAACCGAATACCAATAATTCGTTAAAAATTTACCCCATACAATATACTCATTACATACCATCAAATGATGCACGCAATATGAAACCGAAGTGACAATAATTGTTAAAATGTTTTCGTGCATTCGAAAAAATGATAAGAATTTTAATCATTATTAATTTTAATCAAATTGTCCACATACGTAGACATCAAAATGATAGCAATGAATATGTTTTTTTTTATAAAGTCATTTTGCGGCGAATTTATGGTCATGTGATTATCGTCAATTATTGATTATCTACACGGAGAGAAAGGAATTGTAAATTTTACTCCAAAAAATAGTAGTCTGTCGCATCGGGTACAAAAATGGCAATAAGCAATTGTTTGATTAGCATACATTACAACTTTTTCTTGTAAAAATTTTATTATGAATCAAAATTTTAAATCATACAAAAATAAATATAAAATATTACAATTTGAATGTGTAATAAAAGTTTTACAAGAAACAGTTGTAATGTATACTAATCAAACAATTGCTTATTGTCATTTTTGTACCCGAAGCGACAGACTACTATTTTTTGGAGTAAAATTTACAATTCCTTTCTTTCCGTGTATTTGGTTATCGGGCTGAGTAATTATAAGTACAGGTTAGTTATTTATGCAATGACAACTTTTTTACTTTAAAGCAGGATGGATAAATGGCAGATAATAATTCGATAAAAATAACAAAATGAATGTTTTTGAAAATGAAATGAAGATTGTTAACAGAAAAATTATAAGAAAATTCAGATTTTTATGAATTCGAAAGTGAAGGGATAATTAAAGAAAAAATAAAAGTACAATTAATGCAAATACAACAATTTGTACTGAATAATATCTTTCTTGCAAATGCAGCAATGCATAACGACTGTCATCATTAGTACTTGAATAATTGTTGAGAGAGAGAATTATATATAATATGTTTTTAACATAAATTACTTCAGATCAAAACTAAAAAATGTCTTGACCTGATTTGGAGCTACATACGCAATAATTAATCCAAAATCAAGTCTTGTTTCCCAATTCCAAATCAGGACTAAAAATTTTCAAAAACTGATTTCGACTTAAATGTATATCTTTCTTCCCACAAAAATATACTAGTACGTGTATGAGTAAATATGTCAATTATTTGAGCCAAATAACATTTGATTCAAATTTAAAACACAATTGAAAAAAAATTTAATGGCAAATTATTTTATTTACATTGTTTTGGAAGATGTCTTAGAATGTCCCGCCTTCCCCTGCACTTAGCCACAGGGCCTTTGTACAGGGTCTGTTTGCACAGTAAAGGCGGTCGTCTTATGTCTTAGGCCTGCAGGTTCCCTAGGTTCCCAAGTTGCCTTGGTTCCCTTCTGAGCCCCGAAACAGTCCCTGTCGATTTCCAATATATATATATATATTATGGTGGTACGAAAGAACGTTATTTCTGCCTTTGGAGATTCCGCTAAGCCCCATGGGTCCCCCGGTTTCCTCAGCCTTAGGTAGGCAAGATCTATAGGCCTGGTGTCAACCTAAGAGGTCGTCCCAGTTCCACAAGAAATCGTCCTACCCTCGGAGATTCTACCGGTTACCTCAAGGGTCCTGGTTTCAGACTCAGCATCAGCAAGGCTGTACTACAATGGGGTGTCGCCTGGTTCCCCAAGGGCATCGTGGCGGCAATAGCACTTTTTGTACTATTCAGTCATCAGCACGATAGCTTACGCCCTTGACTGCCCTCTGAGAGGCCTCCCGCTCATCGTGGTCAGAGAAAAGACTATATTATAAATGGGTCTTGTCTCAGCCGGGAATCGAACCCGCTACCCATAGTGCACTAGGCTGGCACCTTACCACTTAGGCCACGATGTCGGTTACATTGTGTTTTAATCATACAAGAACTATCAAATTAATAGAAAATTAGTGTCTTTCTAATATTTCTTATTAAGTATTTTACTAATAACAAATATTATTTCCATATTAATATTGATAATTCTATTTTTTTGCTTAATTCTATTCAAGTGTCATTTGAATTTTAGCTCGCATTTATAGTAACATTAATATTTGCAACAGTATATATCTTTTAAGTAGACACTAATTAAGAAGGCACATAATTACACTCGTAATATATGTAGAAAAACAATAGTATCTTATTATTTCTTTCATTTTGCTTATTTATCTTTCATTTGCCTTGCTGCTGGAACGTTAGCACGAAAGAATGCAATGAATGTAAAACAAAATGGTCCAGACATATAAAAGTTAGAGGCACGAAGCCATGCCACACGATCCTTGAGATTAGGCATAATATAAATAAAACATTCCTTAGGAATTAGATATTTATATGCATATACAGCTGACATTATCTGTTTAAGAAGTTTTTCTTTTGAAGAAAGAAATACACCTGCAACCGCATTTTTCGTACGATCGCGACAAATAAATCACGCAGCTAAGAAATCTTCCTAAAACAATCTTTCTTAATGTAATACTTTTAGTTCCTACGGAAGCTGGCAAAATAGAAGAGATTGAGGTACAAGAGAGAGAGAGAAGAAAACCGAGTTTACACTCTCAGATGCTGTGTTAGATGTTCCAATATATTTCAGAAGTTTCGCCTGGTCGTGAAAGATAAGGTGCTAATGGTAGATACTATTTCAATATAACTGCGTCAACAGTGAATCGTTAACAGAAAGCCATCGAGTGTTCGTAAATTGTTTGTGAGGTCTTCTAGATGTGTATACTGTATACTGAGGAATTACCTTTGGTTTATTTCAAGCATGTGCATTGCTCCTCATTCACAACGGATGTCATTTATCTGAGTCTTCTTAGTACTCGTTACCATTGTCGTTGTTGTCTATTTTTTATCATTGTTTTAACTAAATGCTAATTATCCCTAACATTCATCTTGATTACAAAAGTGTCATGAAAAATATTGAAAAATATGTAGTTTTTCTTTTTTTTTATTCAATCTGTGAGACTAATATCTAGGCATGGATAATTCTCGATAAACCTCTCATAAGCATTTTGAATAATTTGCATTGCTCTATTCTGATTCATACACGCAGAGAAATGTATAGTAAAAATTAGTCTAAATTTTATCGTAATTTGGTGATAGCGCAGGGTGAAGGTAAAAATTACTATAAACATTGTAAAAATTACTGTGAACATTGTTAAAATTACTAAACTGCATAGTTATTTTACTCTAATTTCACCCTAAAAATTACTATATAATTTAGTAATTTTAACAATGTGTATAGTAATTTTCACCTTCACCCTGCGCTGTCACCAAATTACCATAAAATTTAGAGTACTATACATTTTTCTGCGTGTAAGCAAAGTTATTATTCTACACTTAAAATATATTCCTTGATAGACAAGAGTTGAAAAATTTGACATCAATTCTTTTATCTATCAGAGATAGAACTTTCCAAGTTGATTTTTAATATAAGATTTTAAAAACTATCACCGTCATTAAAAATACTTATGAATGGGTAAACATAATTTTTTCTTCAGAATAACTTGTGATGATAAATATCTAGAAATTGCTGACTTAACTCGACTTGTTGGTTTTAAATTTCAGATATATGTATATTTGAAGCTCTTTTTTTATTGGTATTATTATCAAATGGTGTCAATCATTACTTAGTTCTCGGAAAATATTAAATTTTACAAGAAAGAAAATTAATCTCGTTGTACATTCGAGTTTCATGCATTTAATTTTTAATCTACAACTAGCGATAGCAGCACTGCAAATCCGACATGGTTCACACACTATGAAATTCATTCATTTGATGTTTGTTACATATATGATGCCATTAACAAACTATACTACGTGTACATGGCGTTATACTTAATCTGTGTGAATTTCGAACATGTGTGACGAAATTTTGAATTTGTAGAAAGAGGTGTCAATTTTAATAAAAGTTAAATTTTTATGGATAATTTTACAGTTATTTACAAAAAATAGTTGCAAAAAAATGAATTTAAAATTCACAAGAATGACTGTAAAATCTTTTGAGGAAGTTCTATCATAAATTTAAATAATGATTGAAAAATATTTTTTCATATCGATAAAGGAAACTCTTTAGAAAAAATATTTTAATCAATAAATAAAGTTATAATATTTTTAAATTCAGAAAAAAAACATTCGTACTTCATAAAAACTTACCACTCTAACAATTATCATGTAACAATTTGAAGTGTGAAACTGGAGAACTTATTATCAATGATATCTTACATTCAATTAACACTTAGAGGAGAAGGTAGGATTGGGGTTTGGTCTTTAATATGGTCCATTCGTTTATTTTGCAAGCGATAATTTAACAGAGTACAATGTAATTGAGTAAAAACAAAGACCGAACCATAATCCTACCTTCTCCTCTACTGTTTTCTGAAATGTAAAAAAAATTTAAGTCTCATATACGCGTATACTATAGCAATGAAGAAAATCATATAAAAACAAAGTCTATTATGATAGGCCAACACCTAAATAAATATTTTTAGTGAAGATATTTTTGAAAATATATATAAGAATGTACAATTTGAGTGAATAGCGTTCGAGGTCAATGGCTTTAGATCTTAGTACTCAAATAACTAACGGAAAACTACTTTTGAGCTTTGAAATATTACAGATTGAAATTCAATATATCATAAAATAAATGTCAATTGTACATAAAATATTATTCTGATGATAAAAATAAAATTAATATATGAATCTTCTCGTTGAATTACATGTAGCAGTGTGAAGATTCGAAAAGGACGCTTAGCAGCGTTTTGTAGGCTCTCCGGGGTGGTAATGATATAAATTATGCGTCTTATCAGTATTTAGATGATTGAAATATATTTTTATGATGATACTGTGGTAGACTGACGTGCGAGGAATCTTCGTAGACTTATTTCGTCCCAAATTGATTTTCCAAAGTCAAGAATTATAGTCAAACTGGCCAGTTATGATATTAAAAGAAAAGAAATTGGTGTAATTACAATATAAGAAAATGTCAACTAATAATTTATTCATAATAAGAATAAGAAAATTATAATAACACACTAACACATATGAACACACCTAATTTACATTGTTATTACAATCCATAGCAGTTTTATTCTATAAAGTAAAAATAGTATACTAACATATTCATTTACAGTGATTTAATGGTTGTTTCAAAAAGCCATTTATACTTTATTAACTAATTCTTATCAAGTAAACTATTTGCTTCATCATTATACTTTTTTCAGTATTAGTCTTAGTAACTTTACCAGGAATTAAAGTTGCCATCAAGACAATTTAAAGCTAAAATGAAGTTTAACACCAGTTCCCAATTAATCTTTACCGGAAAATAAACTTCGTATGAAAAATAATTTCAAAGCGCTGTGAAATCGATAAAAAATTGTTTCCCACGCTTCTAATGAACCCTCAAATTTATATATTCTTATTATAATCGTAAAACAAAAAAAACAATAAGGCTAGCAATGGTCACTCTAACACAGCACCAACTCCGGCTTCATTTTGCAGCGCAAATCTTAAGTTCGTTAAATGAAATTAATAAGCTCTACTATGCATGCACCGATCCATGAAATACGATACTAGGGAAGACAGACGCCGGAAGAAGTAAGAGCACAAAAAGGTGAAGCTTTGTCCTCGTAGATGTCTCACCGAAATTTTATTTTTTATTTTTTCACGTAATTCTTATTAGTCATTATTAAAGGGTTTGTAAGATAGTTTAGCTACAATTCACGATCAAGTATCTCATTGTTACAAATGAATCTTGAAAATAACCATTCTTCGATAAATCTTTAGGCTTCACTACAAACTTAATGTCATTACTACTCCTATCAATTTTAATTTCAAATTGCTTTTATTTTTTTCAATAGGATGAATTATATAATTTAAATTTTTTTCTCGGAAATTATTTTTGAAGGTATTTATTTTTATCTTTTACCTTCATTTTAAAAATTTTTTTGTTTTTTGTTACTTTGTACGTAATCTTCTGAATGTATATGAAGAAAAAGAAGCAGAAACTATACGTGTTGTAGCAGATGCTGCTTTTTTGTCTGCATGCTTTTCCGTTCATTCGCCTTTCTCTTTTAGCTAAATTAGCTTTAGTCGAATCTCAAAATTTTTTATTACTTTATCCTTGGACCCACTTTTCGCTTTCTACATTGATTATATATTGGATTTTCATCTGAATTTTAAAGTAACTTCAAATTACATTCTTTTCATTTTAAAGCTTTTAATTGATGATTCAATTCAACTATTTCAAAAAAATGTATTCTTCAATTCTTGAATCTATTTGAAATATGTGCATGCAGCATTTACTAAAATATTTTATTTGTTTGTTGTGTATACTCATTCATACAATTTGACATCACACAGACTTCTACAATCTAGTTTTTTAAATGTCTTGTTACACTATATCATCAGTTACCAAGAAAACGATTGGCGAATTGCCAGAACCTCGAGCAAAAGAACTCTACCATCTTTTTCTTGTACCAAATATGCAAGAGACTAGACGTTATATATATATATATATATTATTTTACTGAAGAATTATCATCAAAATAGTACTATATATTCCAGTAAATGATAGTTATAGATTATAAATACTTGTTTTAGTTAGAGCTAAATGTCTGTATTGAGTTCTATCTCATTCCAATGTAGAAATATTTCAAAAATTATCCGTTGAGTAATACTTTTCTTACATCGGATAATATGCCATTAACATATGAGATGCTCAAGTATAATTCGCTTCGTAATTCAAACTTTTTCCAATTTTTATACCTATTCTAATATAACTGACACGAATTCAATTATCTATTCCTCTTCAATAGTACCAGAGAGTGTACACGTCAATCTCTCACACACTTTCAATTCAATTTTTCATTCAATCAATATTTCAATCGACTTTTCATTTTGAGACATAACTATGCAATCCTTTCAAAATCAGCTTTATAATTCCATAAGTGAATACCGCTCTTAATTACTCTACAAGCATTACGAAATGAGCTTTCGTGATTTAGTTCAAAAATCTGCTGCTGTATCTCGAGTTTAAAGACCATAATTTTTCTTATCAATTTATATCAATAACAGTCATTAAAGGAGGAGTAGTTCATAACTATATGCATGAGATATCTTAGTAGAAGTACACTATTGTGGTTTAAACTGGCTCATAAAATCTTCTTTGCCTAGTTTCTAAATAATAATTTTATATTTTCAATCGAAAAGTGTCAGCAGAAACAGAAACTAAATCAATATTGGATCAATACTTTTACTGAAGCGAAACCAGGCGAATTCTAACTCCAACTCTCCTTAGTGACCAAGTGGAGAAATATTTAGGATTAGATCAAGATCTAATCAAAAATATCGAATTGATGTGTTAATGATATTTTATGAAATTAAAAATTGTTGTAATAGTTTTTAACTTGAGAATACGTCACTTTAATCATATTCTTTATAATACTCTGATTTAAATAACTATTCTGTGGTAAATATAAAAAAAAAATATTGTTCATCTAAATTGAAATCAACTGTACTTGAACGTTTTTAGGTGTTTAAAAAGTGTACCACTTAAATCGGAATCCTTTGAAATTATAGTTCGGGCACAAAATTATAAATTGAAAAATTGTTGATTCTATAAATAGGAGAGTTATTGTTATAATAAGTAGCCTGATATTTTGGTAAAAGTAGGATGTAGTTAATGGAACTTAAAGGAACAAACACTAAGTAATCTAATGTTATCAATACAAGTTTAAAACTGCTTCTATTAATGAAAAGATATCAGTATCAAGTGAGCATCAATATTAGCAATACAAATAAATTCATTATGTATACAAAAGATTGCAAAATCGTATTTTCATTTTAAAGCACTTTGTTAAATACTTCTATTTGAATATCTTTAATATCAATCCATGAAACAACTAAACGAAGATTTAAACTCAATTAAGTTTCTTTTAATATTCAAACTTTGAAATAATAAAAGAGAAATCAAGATGTTTGGTAGTGTTTAATTACAATTTCGTTGTATGTAGAAGTTATTAATAAACTTCTAGTCGAAAGCAAGATTACCTGACCCAACACTAGGTTAGTCAAACCAAGTTCGATCAAATATTAAGTATCAACAAAGGTCAACATCAAAAATGATGCTTGATATTTAAATGCTAATTTTATCACAACTAGCCATTTGAACAATTCAAAAACAATGAGTCAATTGACTCATGCGAATCTATTATTTAAAATTAAATCATTTTTATAAATTAGTAACAGAGAGACATTAATTGGGTACAGTTAAACATAGGAAAAGTTGGGGTAAAGTGGAAATGAAGAGTAAGTGTAAATCAACAATTTAATCAATATATTACAGATGTTAATCATTTTTAATGCGTTCATAAAATAAAAAATTGATAAACACAAAACACAATAGGGGTTTTTAAACCTATTTTAATGAATTAATAAATTTTCTCGATCGTTTCATTTTACCCCTGCGTTTCTCTTTCCTCAACGTTAAAAAAATTCTTTAAACTAACATCACCTGCAATAAACACAGTTTAAGTTCATTCATATTTCGAAATTACCTTTAAGAAATCCAAATCTTAGATTTTCTTGTTGACACTCATAATGATTATAATAATGTCAGTTATAACACGTATCAATTGACACATAAAATATTAACGAATTTAGCTTTTTTTTTTTAAAAAATAAGTCACAATAAGTACACAAAGAGAGTACAAATTTATAAAATATGATACAATGGGGAGTAGAATCAAAGACAGTTAAATACATCATAGGTTAAATCTTACCTAATCAGATCAAAATTTATATTCTTTTATAATAAGAATTGAATTTGTTTTAGAAAACTCGGCTTTTTGACGAGTGCATAAATAATCGGATAAACAGATTATGGAGACTTTGTAAGTCATTCTAGGGACATCACAATCTCACTATTGTTCTACTCACTTTTTCCTTTTCAACGCACCCCAAACACTGATTGCCTAAAGACCTTCAGCCCTTGGAATATTTCCAGATTCAACATAATCGTCCATTTTGTGCCTCTAATTGAAATATTACTATATAAAAAAGCGCTAACAATTCATTTTTTACAATCCGGAATACTTTTAATAACATGACACGAATGTATGCAAAAAATATTTTTTATAATTACTTTTCGCAATCTTTTGACAAAAATCCTATTTAAAATTGTCAATGTATTTTATTAGAATTTAAACAACGTCTTTATGATTAAGGATGTTAAATGCAATGAATGCCTTTTGAAATTCAGGTATGTTCATAATATGAATAAAAAAGTATTCTAAAAGTGGTACTTCCAGAGGAATTACTTGAAATTAGAACTTTCAATGCGAGTGTTCTTATTATTTAAGGCTCGCATAAGTGTTTCATACATTTTAGAGAAAAATGTTATTGTACATATTCCGAATAATTTCAAATTCTTTCTCTAAACGAAACTACCAGAATCTTCTTTAAACCTTGAATCTATGAAAACGGGCTTTTTTAGAATGTAAAGTGTTTAAATGTAGAATTTAAAAGTATGGAGTGAAAGTCCTTTGAATTTTAAATTTTATTCTAGAGTGAGAGCATTTTTTGTGCCGAACATATGTAAAGTAATTTTATTTACAACAGGGTTGAAGAATTAAAAAAAGAGATCAGTTTTATATAGTTATTTATGTTGGTATATTTTGATGCAACAATAGTTCAGTGAGTTTAGTAATAATAAACTCCAGTCCGAAAGAACACATGATACGTGAATTAGAAATGAGGCATACAAGGGTAGGAATAGTAGTGTCGTCGAATGGTCGCGTTGGTGCGTGTTTTAATTTGACGTCATTCAGCACGTCAGTTCCATCTGGTGTTGCGAAATCTCTCTTCACCTCACGTCTCGTCCACGATCTGCCAGTCACCCGGATTTAATATCAAACCAAGTCCCTTTCACCCTCTCTTGCCACGTGAACCTCCATTTACCGTCATTGCTACCCTCTTTTGCATTCGGCAGACGGTGTCCTATTATCACACTCGAACATCGGCTTGATAAGCTGGATATGCATAATGAACTTCACTGTAGATGGCACATTGTATTTTTTGCGGTTTCCGCAAAAATTTGAGCCTTTTAAATCATTTCCGTATGGGAAAGATGCTGTTAATATAAGATGTTTTCCATTCAGTTATACATTTTTTAACTTCTATTAACTTCCCAGTGACAGGTTATAGTAATGGGTCCGATTTTGCGAATCCCGAATTTTGACATATCTCCACGTTTAAAGGTCCCCAGAGTCGAATACGATCGTTTTCCAGTGGACGTCTGTGTGTGTGTATGTACATATGTGCGTTCAGAATTATTTTTCACCTCGATTATCTCGAGAACAAAAAATGATATCGATGTAGGACCAATTGCATTCGACGTGTAATTATGTAACTTAGAATTGATTAGATTTTCAGCAAAATCGGTCCAGCCATTTTTTTTGCAGAACCGAAAAACTAGCAAAAATGGAAAATGACCTGAATTTCTCAATTTATAAATTATACCATTTTTTAGACAAAATTTCGAAATTTTAAAAAAAATATGAATATTAAATGATTAGAATACTTGTATGAAAATATGATGACAATATTTCATCGGAAAAAAAAATTTTAAAAAACAAAATCAGCAATGAAAGAATTTTAAACTCGTGTCAGGATTGAGAAAACAGCATTAAAGACGCTATAATAGTAAATAATAATTGTCAATAATATGAAATTGTGTTCATCACAATTGAACATTTTTACTAACAAGTGATTATTGATCATAGTAATATCTAAATAATAAGTTTTAAATGGTTATAAACAATAAAAATAGGGACCCTTTCTATATATATGAGTACTTTTAACGCATAACTTTTTCTTTTACTTAAAAAATATTACCAATCGTATCAGATAAATGAAAACATACTTTTTTCGTGTATAACAATGAAATTTGTTGTAAATAATGAAAAAAAGGGTCTATAAGGTATATTCGAATTCTTCTAACGCACAATTTTTTCTTTTACTGAAATGAAGTAACTAACTATATCAAATGAATAAAAACACACTCATTTCGTTTATAGCAATTCCATTTGTAATAAAGAATGGAAACGGGTTCTATTTGAATTGTTTTTTCATTTTTTCCGCTGGGAAGTTGGTCATGTGAACCTTTCAGTTCGCACCCAGACCACTGCAGAACGCTGATATTTCATTATAAGATTGAGTTACCATTAATAGTATTTCATTTATAATATTAATTGTTGTGGATTTAAATAAGTAGAAAAAAAAAATTTATAAATTCGACACAGCGCAGTGGATGCAGAAACCTGGACTCGATCTCTCGATGTTAAGCAAAATTTCTCGTGTACAGAACTTGGATGGGTGACCGCCGGGAACACCAACGATTTTTCTCTACTTCCTGCTAGACCCCTTGAATGAAAAAATCCCACTGAACCTCCTGAATTTTTTTTTTACGTTAAACCCCTTGAAATTATTTTTGCCGCTGAAGCCCCTGAATTTTTTAAAAATATTATGCCGCTGAAGCCCCTGAATCGGGAATTATGAAGGGGGTTCAGCGGCAAAATATAAAAATATTTTATATTATTTTTCTTATACGAAAAAATAATTTTTTCCCGCTGATGCTCCTGACTTCAGGAGGTTCAGCGGCAAAATAAGAGTAAAATTCTGACTCGGATCGAAATACAATACTTGGCATTTGATGATTTCACGCTTTTTTGTAATTTTTTAAAAAATGTACATTTACGATAATAGCATTTTAAGAACACAGATTATCGTCCTCAAGAGAGAACGAGCTATTCTTTATACTGTTTTCTCACTCGTGTGGATATTGGTTATCATTAAAAATCTACTTTTTGAATTTCAAGGGGTTTACGCCCTTTTAAGCTACCTACAGTGTTGTCAGATTTCTTCAATATGACATTTGAATGGTTTTCTATGACAGAAATTCTCTCATTCTAATTGTAATAACATTAAAAATATACAGAAAACTGTTGTTATTGTATTTTGGAGTATTTGTATAACGATTGTTCGCGATTCAGGAGTTCTTTATTAATATCTGTCGAGAAATTTAGTCAATAAAAATAAAAAACTATGATAGAAGAGGAGTAGTATGTATCAAGCATTGGCCAAACCTCAAAAAATAACAAACTTCAATAATTATTATCTCGTCAACTAGACAGACGAAATTATTCAAATCGTGGGATTAGATAAATATTACTATTATCTATGTCTGTGATAAACTTAATCAATTTTTTTCGACAAAAATATTGCACGATAACTACTTTAAAAGGTATTTTAGTAAAAGAGTTACTTACGACAACCCAAAATTCACTGTTGAATAGAAATATTTTTACTTATAAATTTCTGTTATAAGAAATCAAATTACTGTAACACTATGATATTGACAAAGTTGAAGTTAAAGTATGTTTACTGTAATTATTAATTAATTACTATCTAATTACTAAACTAAATTAAGTAATTAGAGTTTATGATCTTCCCTTAGACAGTACTAACGCATGCATTTTCATCAGACTTATGTACATCTGCTTCTTTTCTGAGTTAGTATTGTCATGCACCGGCTTACGTTAAATTTTTAATGAAAATCTTATGCCTGTCTGTTGTTTAAAAGCAGCAGAGAGAACTAATGTAGGCCAAATACGTAAATCTGCCGTTAGTCTTACGTTGATTTGGCTACACGGAAATTCAAACATTGCAAATTATAGTGTTTACTAAATGTACAATATTCAGTACGCATAAGGTATCTCATATAATTTATTCGCCAAATAACACAGTGAAATTGCTATCACAAGAATTTGAACAGTTTTTACAGCTATCTAGCTGAATATGTCGAGTAGTATTGTTAATGTAGCAATATTGAGAGAGTGTTTAAATAATTGTTCTAATAGATGAAGATTGATATTTTCCTCGGTGTATTATTCATTAAGTAAGCATTATTATTATTATTTGAATTGAAAGTTGGCTGTAATAATCTAAAATCACAAAAAAAATAATAGTGTCTGCTTTTAAGAGCGCACTTTTACCTGCTTTTAGTCTGTTCTTTATTTGTTTAAATTTTTTTTAATATTTTCATATTATACAAATCAGTCGAAAATATTGAAGATTCTAATAACGTTTAAGTGAAAGTTAGATTTAAGTAAGAAAAATTGTCTGAAATAATATTTATAAATAATCTTAGGTAAACTTTTCTTATTTTTTTTCTCATTTTCTGCCCATATTCCTCTGCTCCATAACGTTCTACCCGATGAGTCGGTCGAGTAATTCCATTTTTTAGTTCCCTTGGTATTTCTGGCGTGGTATATTTCGCGAAATCCAATATCGCACTAAAATTCCTTTGGCAATAGCAGACGGGACAAATGATAGATCTATACACATACATACATCCCATGGCCTTTATTTATTGCGCCTGTCTTTCTTGAGAAAAACTCGCACCCCAAGAATCTCGTGGGAATTTGATCTCAACATCCTCTAGTTAACCGTGCCGATTTTTACATTTCTAAAACACAGTATTATTTTTTATTTTAACAAAGACATCGTTTTGAAAAGTATAATAATAAATTATTCACAACCCCAGTCATGTAAAAGTTCTGCAATATTTTGTGATAATAGTAATGCATTAGACTTACATATTTTATAATATAAGTGGTCATATCGATCAACTAGTTTTTTTACTGCCATTTTTATTATTTCCAATTTTGTAAAGGCTATTGCACGAACAATTGTACATGCATACATTTTCTGTGACATTGTTATTTTAGAATTGATTTAATAAATAATGTAAAATCGTTATATATTAATTTAACAACTCAAAGTCAGTCTATTTTCCTGCGATTGTACTATTAAACGATTATATAATGAGATTTAAGCCACTATTCAACTATACACTCGCGTCCTTCACACTGGACGTTGACATGAATTTGTAGAGATGCTAGTGTGAACAAGTTGATGGTGCGTAAAATGTTGCCATGCGGATAAATCACTGGTTTTGACCGTAAGCTATTATAAAACTAGCTCAATCTATACTTGTTTCATGTTGAATTGTTCACAATCGTTTTATTTATTTTTTCGGATTTTTCAATATTTTAGCGTCATAATGTCACAGTTATTCTCTGATTCGTATAAAGTCCAATCAATTTATATTAAAAAATTCATTCATTCTATAAAAAATATCGAAATGAAATTACGGACAGATACAAATTAATTTGGATAGAATAAAAAACATGAATCATTAATTGATGACATGGCTTCATTTTTTCCAATCTTTTTAGTATTAATCTTGATTTCTAACAATTTAATAATTACAAAGTAAATAAAAGCTCAAAAATGTTGGAATACGTGTGATAATACAACTTAAATTTCTATTAGAACTTTTTAATATTTTGTAAAATCATTTCAAATAACAGCCAATAATTTTATTAAAAATCAATTTTTTCGATTAAACCTCGGTCTGATGCCTCATAAAACTCAGGCAAGGTTTCGGAAGCCAGTTTTAGTTTTAAAATAAAACATTAAAATTTACAGTGTTGTAATTACTTTTATTACCTTTTACCTGATCTTTCATGTTCAATGAAAGTAATACATATACATATATATGTGGAATAGATATACAAATACTAACTATAACAAGTCTATATATATTAATACCTATATTTGCAACAAAAAATTATCATTGAAATAGCCGAGCGGGTTAAAGCGTAGATTAGGTCGTGTGCATTCTAGTGGTCGTAGGTTCGAATCTCTTGAAAAACAAATTCTATTTGAACATAAAAAATAAATAAAGGGAACTAAAACCATAAAGCATGTGAGAGTAACAGAAAATCAATAAAATCAAGTTAATTGTAAAAATTATTTAAAATTTCTGAATTTTTCTCTTCGTGTCTGTTGTTACGCCGCGACTACCTCACATCATTTCGTATTGGAATTATGCTGACGGTGATGTCCTTACGCCTGTGTCTCGAGACTCAGAGCAGCTATTTCAATTCTTTTTCTCAAGCGCAGTAACACCTTCACGATGCACTACTTTTATATTTGATAATTCATTCATATTTTTTTTAGTCAGTAGAAAGGAAGTCTTGATCGAAGTAGAAACAAAAACTATTAGAATCAGTAGAAGGATGAGAAATAGAATATAATCAATAAGATAATAGTATTCAATTATAAATAGAAATAATTGTTCACCTATAATATTAGTGTAAACCAGTTAAGTGTAACTAAGTTTAAGTGAATTAATAAATTTGTGACCTCTTAAAATAAAATCTGTGTTTACAAATTAATTAAAATCCTGAAAACTATCCACGGCATAACACTGTATACAAATAAGAGTTTGACTCAAATACTATCGATATGATTATTAATGTATATTATGCTCATTTAAATTCATAATTATATAATTGACCTAATATTTCTTTTAATCTAACGAAGCATTTAGTCCATCTGAAATAGTGGTTTGGCAATGACAACCAAATAAACACTTGTCTCAACCAGGGAGCTCAAATATATAATCAATTTTTAGTAACTAAATATTCATTTCGCCATATTCAAGGATAGAATTTGTCAACTATAACCAAATTTTGGTTGATAGAAAGGAACTCTTTTCTCAGGATATTCCTGATCATGCTATTTCATTACTGATTATCTTGTCTATGATTAGGTCCACCCAATAGACGCTAATAGGATAGTGATAACTGTAAATCTTTTTGCCAAATTCTGTTTTGAATTAAATTTCAAGAAGAAATTTTGGAATATTTGATTCGATGAAAAAATATCTGGTAAAAAGTAAAAGCTGAATGACATGAATTTGCATGTGCTCTTGTTATAACAACTAGCTATGACGACTCATTACTCTCTGTCTTGTTTCTTAAGGTAATTTTGAACCGATTTCTAATCAACTCATTGTTGTCAATACTGCACGTCATTGTGTCTCCTAAATTTACATTTGTTAAATCCAATCAACACTCAAAAATGGTGATTTTTTTAAAAGTTTTTATTTTATTATCAATTTCCACCACAAACCGTAGTGATTCTTTGTAAGAATTTCAGTAAGAATTTTGAATTTCAATTGCTATCAAAAATTATCAATTGTTTGAAACGCTTACGTATAAACTCAATGATGAGCGCAAATTTACACTCCAGAGTTCCCTGATTATATATTGTAATCTTCTAATCAATAAACCTATTGGATTTCAGTGTGAACTACATGATTATTCACTGACAATGACAAAATCTTTTTGATTACACTCAACCTTTTTCTGCAGTTTTTTAATATTCTTGTATGAATCTGGCATAGTTCAAAGACTTTGAAAGTTTACTGCACAAAATAAAATAGTTTTCTTTGAGTGAAACAAAATAATAAAATGACATTTAATTGAGGTAAAGTAGGAATGGTAATGGAGGTCATTGATTTGAATCACATGACGAGGAATTATATCTATAGATTTGATTCAGTCTTCATCTGTGGCATAGATTTAGTAATATAATTAAGGTCTACGTGTCAGTAGTTCAATTAGTTTGATATTCGTGTGACATTAATATTAGACATATTGTATAATCTATCATATCCATTAAATTTATTATCTTATCATTGTATGTACATATGTAAGAGTATATATTTATCCAAGGCTATGTGATCACACTGGCATTTTTCTAAAAATATATAAAAAGTAAGATTTATTAATTTTGAAAGAGATGAATCAATGAGTAATAGGTTACTAGTTATAGATAGATCGTTTTTTTAAAAATATATTTAGATAGATCATTATATTAAATATAGACAAAGATTAAATATAAACGTAAATATTAAGAAAAATGTATTGCATTCAACTTTCCAATGTAATATTCATACTTTTAACCAACATTCCTCTAAAAATGTTTTAGAATATTCAAGCTTACAATTTATTAATCCAATTTCTAAACATATATGAACTTCTATAGAAGCTCATTAAAATAGAGTATTTGAATATTTGTCTGGCTAATGTCCTAAAATATCAAGAAAGAAAAGATTAATTTTTCTACAGATTATAGTATGCCTCACATGATGAGTAATTAAAGTGAAATTGCTTTTCATGTAAAATTTAAATTTTATGTAATATACAGAGGAAGATTAATAGCGAAAATTTTACATGCTGATCTAAGTAACTTTATGTGAAGTTGATAATTGTTTCATGTATTAATTCTTATAAATATGAAAAAGATTAAAATAGTTTTCACAAATTTTTGATCGTATATTTATGATGATAAGCCCAATAGCCAAAAAACATATCTAAAGAATAAATGTTCAATAGAGATAAAAAATTATTTAGGGGGAAATTTTTGTAGAAGTCATCGAGGAGAGCATTTGCGCAAAATGTTTTTATTCAGAATTCATTATTACTATTGTTTAAACAATGCCAAAGTTTCCTAACACGTAATTTTTTTCCTTCCACCGCTTACGTAGCGAGAATGATGATAGACAGAAGAAAAAATAAAGATACTATTTTTGTAGAGAGTTGAATTCTCTACAAAAAAGTTCGCGAGCACCTGTTTATTTGAAACAGGTGAAAAAGTACAGCGCTCCGAACGTGTGCTCGGAAATCAACGGTTTTATACTATAAAAAAAATTGAAAAAATTTAAGGATGTTCAGAGTCGCTTTCTGAATATTTAGCTATTAAAATTTATTAAAAAAAAACTTAGTTTTAATTTTTTGAGTTATGCTAAATGTCTTTTTTCTCTTTTTCTTCGGTTAACTTCGCGCCCTCACATTTTTTGTAGACCTACTAGACCCTATCCATCGCAAAGCCCTCATTCTACTTGTAGGATCTCGCGGATGAACTTAAATTTAAGTTATGAGTAGCAAACGAAAGATCAAAAGAATAACGACATTTATCGGATAAATAAATTCATACATTGAAGTGGAATATGAATTTATTACTGCATCTTTTCGTTATTCAGTGTTAGCTTGAGGACTTCAAGAGTACAAAATCATTCGACATCATTGGTACAATACTTAAAGTAATAAAATGCATATGAAAAAAACTGAAAAAATAAAAAAATTCTGATTATTGGCAGTGTAAGAAAATAAGGTTGTTAAAGGTATTTTAATTTAGTTGACACTCCGGCCATCAGACGGATCAATTAATGGTTCCAGCTGCAATGTTGGCGGCTTCTTTTCATTCTTTGCTTTTCACTTGAGTGCTCATCATGATGTTTCAGAGTGAAATTATGAACTCGACACTTGATGTGGTATTCATATCACTGCTGTTTCAACTTGATTTTAATCGACAAGATACGTTTCAGGAATCGTCATTTCATCAGAAGGTTTTATAAAGTCGCGTGGCTTATAAAAAGAATATATCAATATAAGATTGAATGAAAAAAAATGGGATAGGTTTCGTTAGCACGACACTGGGAATATCGAGTTTTATAAGTGGTCTTTTTTCTCTGATCTGAAAGATGCTTGGTCGCCCCTACATGGAGAGTAACGAGCTCCTTCAATTTTGTTCAGCCTGTATACTTTCACGATGAGATCGACTTTTTCCTCATCCTACCTCTGTCCGGCTCCAATGCATGTGGAGGAAGAAAGATGAAAAACGCGTCCAGCAACCATCCATTAAGACCGAAGGACTTCGTATCGCAGCGAGCCTACCATGAGTCCAGCTTGATATTAAAATATTCGCGTTTAAATCACCGGATACAATTCCTGAGAAGTTTACTATAACGAACTAACAACGCTAGAAATTATTCAAGTTATAAAGCGTTTTTAACTAAAGTTAATCTATCACTTTTCATACTTTTCACTATCATTCTCATCAAAAATAATTAATTTCTTGAAAAAAGTGATTTATCTTGTAAAGTAAAGATTTTTTGACCTTTCTTTATGCTCAGATGCAATGTGTGATTACCTAACTACACGAGAAATATGACAAGAAAGTGAAAAGTAGTCAGATGAGAAAATTAAATCGTGATGTGGCGTTATTGTATTAAAACCGCATATCACAGATGTCGTCTTGTTAAATAAGTTTAGAAACATAAGTGTATGAGAAAGTGGTATTTGTGGTAGTTACATACGATGTATAAAATATTTTTGTTAATTAATATTGATGAGCTGGAAATTTACACATAAAAAATACCGTAATTGCAATGTACATTTAATAAGAAGGCCGCAAGTCTAGAAGTTTACATAAAACAACCCCACATAAGGTTGCTGGTCTTCTTAACAGGACTAACCATCGGCCGACTCATGAAAATATTTCCTTTGAAGATGATAATTTTAATCTACTCTTCGAAGAAAAAATTCGATAATAGATGTTTAAAAATTTAAATGTTTTTCCATTAAATCATGTGATTTCATTACTTACATTAGTAATGCATTAGAAATCTTTGATTGTATGTAAAAGAATAAAAATACACCAAGCAAAGATGGAAAATGGCTTGCTGGAGCAAAAGATAGAGATGGTAGGCGAAAAGAACGTGGTGTACCAATTAAAAATAATGATTTCATTGATTATCATCTTGATCTTCCTTTGTATGACTCTTAGATTATTATTAATACCTAATGAATTAATATAATTTTCAACAAATAAAAGTAGATGACAATTTATAATGAAAAAATTTTAACTGATCCATTATCCGGCATTTGGCCATTTATGGCCGGTATTGCCCATAGTAGCTAGTGTAAAGAATATAAAAAAATTTAACAATTATCCAACACTGACCCAATCACTTTTTCATGTTTCTCAGAAAAGTAGGCCCCCCACTCTCGCTTAATATTCCACTCCTCAAAATGAATAGCGGACTCTCTGAATAGTTCCGCTATTCTTTTACATGTTTTTACAAATAATATGCATGATTTATACATTTTTTTAATGTACTTTATATGCTTATTGTTTTTAATATGAAATTTTTAAGTAAAAAATTAAAATAAATAACTTTTGATATTTTTAGATTCATGTAAAGTATTTTTTAAATGTTATCTTAATAAATTCATTTTTTTAATAAATGCATACAAAAGAACACGAATTTAAACATTTCTTTTACCGATAAAATTGAGGTGTTTATTTGTAGGAATAAAATAAGAGCACATTGAGTTGTATCGTAGCATATAAGAACATAAGACGAGCGCATGTTTTGAAAAATTTCTTCGAAAAAAAAGCCGGTGGTAGATTTTTATTAGCTATACTACATTTGCTATCTGAGACAAATTTTATTATTTCACAATTAGACGTGAAGTGATCGTTCTGATGCACAGATCGCAGATTTAGTATTATGATATTTCTTTTTTATTTAATTAATATTTGTAGTGAAATTCTATTGTATTATATTCGTTTCTTTATTTATAAAATATAAGTGAAATGTGAAAAATGTCTGAAAAACGTAAAATGAAAAATAGTGCAACAGAAACATCGATTTCGATGGATAACAAGGATCAAAAGAGTGAAAATGAATGTACCAAAACTAAAAGATGCCGGTTTACTTATCAAGAAAAAGCAGAAATATTGAAAGATTTACAGAATGAATCCGTTCAATCAGTATCAAGAAAACAAGGAATTAATGAACGGACACTAAGAAAATAGAAAAAAAATAAAGATACAATTATCAGTACATCAAAAAATACACATCAAGGAACCTCCAAGAAAATCAGTCAAAATTCAGACCTTGATGAAGCAATTTATGTTTGATTATATTATATATTATCGTTTACTTAAATCTTAACACCCACATTCCTGTTGGAGAAAAGTTATCAGCAAACCAAGACGCTGCAGAGATATATAAGAATGATTTTAAGAAAATGTTGGCAACGAAACAATTATCAAGGTCGCAGCAAATTTTTAATTTTGATGAGACAAGTTTACAGTATAAGGTTGTACTTAAAAAAACTTTAGCACCAAAAAATGTTAGTCAAGTATCGGGAATTAAGAAGCAGTTTGAACGTGTTACTATTGCAGCCTGCTGCAACGCGGATGGGTCTTTGAAGTTACCTTTGCTTTCCGTTGGAAAATCAAAAAATCCACGATGTCTAACTGAACATAATAAAAAATGGTATGTTATCGCAATCAATAAAATGCATGGGTCGATAAGACAATTTTTGGAGAATGATTTGCTGAACAATTTGTTCCTAGTGTTGAAAATTTTTTAAAATCTAAGAAGCTTCCGCTAACAGCAGTGTTGTTAATAGACAATTGCAGAGCTCATAAATATATTAAAATTAGAAATATAGAGGTGGCTTTTTTTCCACCAAATGTGACTTCAATTATTCAGCCTTTAGATCAAGGCATTCTGCAAACATTAAAATTAAATTATCAATATTATTTATCAAAATCCATTATGAACGCACAAGAAAATAAAATCACACTAATTGATCATCTAAAAACAATCAAAATGAAGCAGGTCATTTTTTGGGTTGCTGATGCTTGGAAGGATATGAAACCTTCTAAAATTTTTAAATGTTGGAAAAAACTATGGCCTATTGAAAGACGTAAAATTGCAACACAGACTGACGAACTACCAGTTGATACGTCACTTTTAGATGGATCAGTTAGTACAGAGTCAATAAATAATTTACAAATCGAACGTAGCTGTTTGACTAATTTGTTAACAATTTTTCATAGCATAAAGGATTATGAAACAGTTAATGAAGAAACTCTATATGATTGGTTAAAAATACCAGCAAAAGGTAGCAGCTTGTCTTTGAAAATTTTTCTATTACTGAAAAAAAATTTTAGTAATGAAATATATACAAAATTCAATAATGCTAATTAAATTTTTTGCATATTCAGAAATTTTATCCGATGAAGATATTGTTCAACAAATTAGAGGAAATAATGAGCATGATAATTTCAACGATTTAAATAAAAATGAAGGTAACAGCGCCAATGTTTTAAATGAAAATGACTCGAATTTTTTATCGGTATCATTTCATATGTTATATGAATAAAATAACTGGTTTCTATAATTCATTGTAATTTCATAATTTATAATAAAGTATATTCTGACTCAACCAAATAATAAAAATTTTATAATAATCATTAGAATAAGTCAATTGATTTTTTATTTTAATGATAAAATTAGGAGTTCTATGAGCGGAACTATTGAGATAGTCTACTCGTAATTTTTAATTCATAGAAATAGCGTGCCGTAGTGGGGACACGATCCGAGCATAAAATCCGGGCGCAGAACTATTGGGAGAGGCCCAAATAAGAATTCTAGGAATTTATTACAAATAAAATGATTATTTTAAAATAATTTTATTTTATTAATAATTTGCACAATAAATTTTTTGTTACAAGATTTAACAATTTTAATTCTTATGACCTACATAAAAAGATTAATATATTCAATACAATAAATTATTTTGAATCGAACATCATCCTTATTATATTGAACGTCCCTTTCTCGATGATCAATTGTAGTAATGCATGTCATTGCGTAAAATTCACACTTTTTAGAGTGTAGATTCGAATTTCCGGCGCGGCACCCTGGTGGTGGCCCCGCACACCAGTCAACCTCATATTGTTTTGTTGTGCGTAAAAATTCAGACGTTTTTAGGTGCCGCAATATCTCTGATTTTGGAAGACCCCGAAGATGGAATAGACTCTGAGATTCTTATGAAATATCTTTATGATACTGGAAAGCTTATAACAGATGTTTTCATCAACATTCTATAGCTAGAAAGAAGTTCATCACTCCGTTAATAGAGAAATCTTATCAGCCAACTGTAGAAGATACCAAAGCTGACGAGTGGCTTTACAGAAAAAATTTTACTGAAGCAATAAAAGGTGCTACGGAAATAGAAAAAACCTTTAAGAAAATTAAAGGTACAAAATCTTTGAATCAAAAGTCTCAAAACCAGGGAAACTTGAGAGCCCCACCTGCGAATTACAGGCAGGTGGGGAATTACCAGAGGAAGATGAAATCAACGAGCAGTCAGGGCATCGCATCGACAGCCAAGTCAATCAGGAACGAAGAAATAGTAGAGGTAAAAGCTCCGGAAGGAAGATTAAAACTATTTGTTAATAGATGGAAAGAGTTATCGACAGATAAAGTTATTATTCAGTGTCTGAAAGGATACAAGATACATTTCAGCTCAATTCCATATCAAAATAGCTTACATAAGGTTTCACAATGGTCAGAAATAGAAATGACAAAATTAGAAAAGGAAGTTAATAAACTAACCTCAAAAAGAGCTATCGAGAAATGTGAGGAAAGTCCAGATCAGTTTGTTTCCTCATATTTCCTACTGCCTAAGCCGGACGGCTCAAGTCAATTTATTATAAACTTAAAGAATTTAAATAATTTCATAGATTTTGTTCATTTTAAAATGGAAGATGTAAAAGCAGTTAGGTAGATATTATCACCAAGTGCGTTTATGTGTCCTTTGGATCGTAAAGATACTTATTATCTTATACCTGTTCATGGAAAGCATCGTAAATATCTTAGATTTAAATTCAAAGATCAACTGTATCAATTTACTTGCTTGCCGTTCGGTTTGTGCACTAGTCCCTTTATATTTACCAAAATCATGAAACCTGTAATGAATAAATTTCGACAAAATGGTATCTTGTCAATCATTTATATAGATGACTTATTAATTGTAGAAAAATCTTATAATGAATGTTTACAAAATGTGCTATATGCGGAAGATCTTTTAGAACACTTAGGGCTTCTTATAAATTATGAAAAAAGCTCAATGACACCAAATCAAAAGTGTAAATACCTAGGATTCATTTTTAATTCAGTAGACTACATTATAAAACTGACATCTAGAAGAAAGGAGTTGATTTTATCACTGATAGAGAAGTTAGAAGAAGGATACTATTATAAAATTCGCGATTTTGCAAAGTTATTAAGAACCCTGACAGCGGCATGTCCCGCGGTAGCATATAGTGTTATGTATTGTAAGGTACTGGAGAGATATAAATATTGAGCTTTACTTTTTAATGATGGTAACTATGCAGGGAATATCTTTATCAATAAAGTCATGATAAGAGATTTAAACTGGTGGAAGATGAACACCTTAACAGATGTGAATACTATTAAAATGAATAAGTTTAAGTTAGAAATCTCTTCAGATGCCTCGTTATCTGGATGGGGAACTCACTGTAAAGGAACAAGTTGTTATGGGTTCTGGAAACAAGAGGAGAAAAAATATAGTATAAATTATTTAGGACTATTAGCATCTTTCTTTGCATTGAAATGTTTCACAAGAAAATTATCTAAGTATGAGATATTATTACGGTTTGATAACACATCCGCAATATCTTATATTAACAGAGTAGGTGGTGTACAATTTCCACATTGACACAGAGAGGCAATTAAATTATAAAGTTTATGGAATAATAAACAGAAAGTATCGACCTTTCACAATTGATTTATTTGCATCAAGGGCGAATACAAAATGTTTAAGGTTCTACTCTAGGTATCAAGACCCAAGTGCGTTGGCAGTAGACACTTTCACTGTATCCTGGAATGAAGAAATTTTATGCGTTTCCTCCTTTCGCACTCATACTTAAATCTTTAAGAAAAATTATCTTTGAAAAAGTTAGAGGAACAGTTGTAGTACCCCTTTGGCCAACTCAGCCTTGGTATCCAATTTTTATGTCACTGTTGACTGAACCTCCACTAAGTATAGTTTATTGAATTCAACATATAATACATATAATATTCTGGAAAATGGTTTATTGTCATGATTCTTCAAGGGGGTTTTTAAAGAGAGACCTACAAAGCCAAAGTACTCTACAACATGGGATGTGACACCAGTTCGTAACCTTCTAGAAAATTTCCATCCATAAGAAGAATTAAAAACAAAGGAAAGAGTAGAAGAGATTTCAACCCTGTCTTAACTACGGCTCATGGACTCCAAACAATCTCTCTAATTAATATTAATAACATAGTAATATCAAACACAGATATTACAATCAAAATACCTGACAAAATAACGACCACCACACTCGGCAGTCTTCAACCAGAATTAGTGTTACTATTCTTCAAAAATAGACCAGGTTTTTGCATAGCCTCAGCAATAGTAAAAAATTTAGATCTCACAAAGCATCTTAGAAACGACACGAATAAAAATCTTCTCTTAGCAACCAAACAGCCTTTTAAGAATGTAGGGTCTCAAACTACAGCACATTGGATTAAGGCATTACCAGGGAAAGCTGGTGTTAACACAAATCATTTTTCTGCGTATAGCACTAAGCATGCAGCTGTATCGGCAGCCACTAAAAGAGGAGTAGATATAGATACTATTAAACGAACAGCTGGATGGTCGGAAAAATTCAAAGTGTTTGCTACTTTTTATAACAGACCCATCCAACCTAGTAATAACTTTGCTAAATTTATTGTTGAAACTCAAACTCAAGAGTAAGGCTTAATTTATGTGGCATATGATTTATGTACAGTTGTTTTGTTACAACAATAAAATAAATTCAAGAAACTAATATTGAGTTTTCTGACTCTAAAGATCTACAATAAATCATCGAGAACGAGATGTTCAATATAATTGCCGAAGGCGGCCTCGTTTGATCGAAATATTGTTGAACGTCTCGTTCGAAGATGATCCTATTTCCCTACCCAATATGATGAATCCCGCTCAGGATCATCACGAGGTCCTAGGAAAACTCAATCAGAGACACTCTAAAAATATGAGGTCGACTGGTGCGCGGGGCCACCACCAGGGTGCCGCGCCAGAAATTCGAATCTACACTCTAAGAATTGTAAATTTTACGCAATCACAAACATTACTACAATTGATCATCTTCGAACGAGACGTTTGATCGTACAATTAGTAAATATTTAATAGTTATAAATATACATTTAATTTTCTAACAATTTATTTTCACTCATCATCAATTTGTAGTTACACAAAACTGTTTTTTTTTCCACACATCACTAATTTATTTGGTTTCATGTCAAATAATGTTAGTAAAAAATGTTTTCACGATACACTACACTTAACTCCCTAAAAAGTTTATTACTTTTTTAAAAATTGTCTTCAGATCAAATGATTTGTCAATGACAGTTTGAGCTTGAATGAATGTTGTCCCTTTAAATTGAATCAACGCGTAACCAAAGAAACAACAGACATGCGTAAAAAAATTGAGCTTTTTAAACTGTTATTGAGAAAAGAACAATCGATTAGTGTAAATTATGACCACATTGTAAAGAAAAAATGTCTCATTCTATTGACTGCTGACAAATGACAGATATTGGAATCTTTTTTACGAGGTTCTTTGATAACATTTAAACTCGATATAATCCATGGAACAAGACACTCTAAATTTTTTGTAATACATTGCAGTAAATCCTGTAATTCAAGATATCCATTTTTAGAAAGTTAATGTCAATGAAAAAAACAAACATCTTTCAAACAAAATTAACACTCAGAAAAATGCATTAACTAGTAAGAACCACCTTGTATTTGTTTTTTCATTGAAATGTGATGTTAAACGCGAAATGATTTGCAATTTGTTATTCAGAATTGACAACATAACACAATAATACTTTATATAACTCACATGGGAGACATTCCGATAAAAAATTTAAGTAAATTTGTGAAGAATACTGGAAGTTAGTGTGAGAAAAAGAATCTAAATCTTTACCTTATATATAAACTTTAAAAATACTGTTTTTATAGATCAGAAATCACTGTAGCTAAAACCAGAAACTGCATTTTCTCATTTTAACAGTACATTTGAAAAAAATTTTTGAGCATTTGGAACTCCTAAAACTGTTATTTGTTGTCAGCAAGTCTCACATAAAATGTAATAATCGATTCTAAAGAAAATGTGATCCCAAGAGGCAACGATTGATACTTTTACAAAATGTTCAATTTAATACACGTTTTACACTTTTTCTTCTTTTCCAGTTATATTAAAAATGCACAGGAAGTTAAAATAATCGAACTAGAGACGTAATAAAGCTTCTTCAATGAACAGTTTTAAATTAAATGTTTTTCCGCATGGGTATTGTTTCCTTGGTTACTAGTTGATCGAGATTGAAAAGACAATATTCATTCAGGCTCAATACATGTCATTTATATATCCTCCTATCTATTAAAACTCATGACTTACTGTCAAGCAAAGACATACAATTACAAAAACCGTTCATGTGAACATAATTAAATATTAAATAATTTTTACGTTGTCGACTTGACACAGCACGTTCGAAGAGCGTAGAGTGTATTTCTAGTTAATCTTTAAATATAAGTTATAAGAATTGAAAAATTTTGCGAGAAAAAATTTCTTGTGAAAATTATTAATAAAATTTAATTATTTTAAAAAAAACCTTTTCATTTTTAATGAATACTTCAAGCGCTTTCGGAACTAATAATTTTAAATTTTTTATTTTTTCATGCCAACAAATTTTTATTTTGGAATGTAGCAAATTTGGAATAATTTAGATTCTTTAAAATTGACAAATTCAATTGTTATGAACAATTGACATAAAAAAAATTAGCCTATAAAATTAGTCCCACAATGCCCTCTACATGTTTGCAAAATTTGCTCACAATCGGATTAGCTATTCCGGAGATTATTCCGAACAGACAGACAGACACCAGAAATTTATATAGTAGTATAGATATAGATATATATACTGTCATACGTTATCGAGTTCATTATAGCTTCATCAAATAAATTTTATTCCATGGCATGGAATGTCTTTTCAAAAATAAGGAAAATTTGGTAAAAATAACAACATAAATATCTGTAAGTTCACATCAGTAATCCATTTGAGTTGAGGTTTCATTTGAACAGTTTACTAACAGAATTGCACAAAAAAGAATTTAGTATACAGATGAATCGTTAGAAAATGGTTTAAGAAGCATCGAATATTTAACATATTTTTATTTTTATTGGCTATTCAATGAATTAACTTCCCAGTCGAAAGTTATTGTAATGGGCCCGATTTTGCGAATCTCGAATTTTGACACATGTCTACGTTTTAAAGTCCCTAGAGTTGGATACAACAGTTTTCAAATGAACATCTGTATTCGTATGTGCGTTTGAAATTAATTCTGGTCTCGATTATCTCGGGAACAAAAAATGATATCGACGTGGGACCGACTGCACGGAGAAAAATAAAAGGGTGCTTTTTACTATACGGAAGAATTAAAATTTTGCTCGTACTTCGTTTCTAGTAATAAGATTTACTACTTGAAAAGTAAATATTACTCCATATTTTAGTAAACAATACTCCTAAATCATAGTAAATCATTTTTAGTATTCTCTATTTCGAATTCGGTAGATTTCACTTTCTAGAGTAGTGTTATTTACTCCTACTAGAAGTGATTTTGAGACTATTGACGCCTCCTTTCTTCCGTCAAACATTCTTCTTCTTTATCTGGTAAATTATATTCAAAGAGTATATTTTATTTTTTGATGGAGTAGTTTTTACTTCACCGCCCGGCCGGCTAACTTCATTATTGTTACATGTACTATGACGATATTTTTCCACTGAGGTAGGTGTACTAGATATTCACCTTTCTCCAGGATACTCTTATACCAACTTACATCCCTGGTAATCATCCCTTATAACAATTATAAACGACGGGGGCTAAGTTATTTTTAATCGCCGGAATAACTACACTGGCAAAACTAACATCTAAAATCCAAAAACAGAATCTTAAATTACTCGAAAGTCTTAAAACTAATCCCAAAATCTTAGTACGTTCAAGGATTTTGCAGGACTACACAAAATTTCTTTACTTTCATCACAATTGGGAATAGATACTACTTCTTAAAAAGTAAAAATTACTCCATACTCTAGTATGGTCCACCTCCCAGACAAGTTATTGTTACTACGTAACAGGAGTAGCTTTTACTCCTAAGAATTCCAAGTCAAAAAATAAGACCTGATTTAGACGATTTAAACTTAGTTTTGGCACTGTAGATCTCAGTTTTCCAAAATGCATTATTTTAATGCGGATAAGTGTGTCAAATATGACGTCACCCATTTGATTAACATTGTAGTCACTTTTTACACACTTAGACCTGTAAGTCTGTCGACAATTCTAACGACAGATCTTGGCTACTAGGGTCCTGTTTTACGCCCTATATTAGTAAATGTTGAAGTCTGTATCAATATTGCAAAACAGAACTGATATCAATTCATCTGCTATTGTCCTTTTAACGAACAAAGTCAGGTCAAATTTTAAAATTACTCTATACCTATTCATTTTTTTATACATACACACATTTATTAAATATGTAGATGAATTTTTTTGGCTAACTTTTTGAAGTGGAATTTCATTATCATTTTTTTCTTCAAATACGAAAAGTATTCAGTCTGGTAAAAAATACAAAAAAAAGATGTATTATAATTCTTCATTCAACTACGAATATTTTTCATGATAAAATTCATTAGCTATCACGTGTATAAGGGAACTCGGGGCAAGACGGATTTTTCAACTTTTAGTAACTTAGTAAGGCAAAAAAGATCCTCCGAAGCTGTTACTAAAAAAGTTAACGCTGATTTGAAAATTTGTCCATCGCTAAAATTACATGATTATGAGTGTTAATCATCTTAATATTCAGAAAACCGTCTTATTCTATGTTTTTTTCCACAAAAATAATGTATTTTTACTCAAATTGTGGACAAATACATCGAATGTGTGCCAAACATAGTATCTATTTAAGGTATATGTTGCTAGAGTAAGTTTTTGGGTATAAAAAGAAACAAGTACTCTTGTATTTTAGCTTGAAGGACCATGAAATTGGCTAGCAGGACGATCTCAGCGTGAAATCCGAAAGTAATCGTTTGAAGTTCTTTTATCCTGAAGTTTTCTCATTGCCTCCTAAGGCAATGGTTACCACCAGACGTGATTCCTTCGGGATCGTATCTTTTCTTTTCGTACTATTTCAATAAATTGGCTATTAGTTGTATAGTTGCCCTGCTTTTATTAGGATTCTTATTTCTACCTTCAATTTTATGTTATTTCACCTTTTGTTTGTTTGTAAACGTCTTAAATCTGAAATGCGAAGAATATATGAAATTGATAGAATTTATCTTACTAAAGCTAGAACTCTTACAATTATAACAATAAGTACTTGTTTCATGTAATGCAAATTATTATGTGCTATCTATTTTATAGGTAACAAATTACTTCTTTTAATAAGCAGTTTGTTAAATTAAAAATTTGATCCAAACTTGTAATACCCCCATCAAAATCAAAAATTTTGTCATACTTTCGCGTTTTAAGACATTCTGAAGCATAAGAAGTTTGTAAAAGGATAAATATATTGTAAAATGTATGAATGTCTCCATCTATAGATTGATTGACTAACGACAGTTTGTTAGTTAACGACAATTGCTCGACGATTAGATTGTTGATAGCAACGAGGAAAGAGTTTGTTTATCTCCAGTTTAAGACTGATACTAGCTAACATTAGACGTCTTGTCTTTGATTCTGTATTTGAACCTGTTACTTTTACTAAACTAACTTTCAATATTTGTTGTTCTCATTCTATTATTTTACAATATGTATGTGTCTATGTATGTATGTCAATTTTTTTTGTCTTCAATATCTCGAGACAGAATTAAAATATCTACACGGAGAGAATTTTTTCACTAGATGCAAGTGCAAAAATGACAAGTGCACGTTTCGAAATTTAGAAGTATAAATATTTCTATTCAACAATGAATTTGGGGTTGTCGTAAGTAATTTTTGAGTTATCCTAAGTAATACGAACATAGAAATATTTTTACTCCTAAATTTCGAAACGTGGGCTTGTCACTTTTTGCACTTAGATTTAGTGAAAAATCTCCGTGTACTTTAGATTAATTTTATTCGAAATATGAATGTAACGAAAAAGTGCTAAAAGAAACTCGAACAAATTCGGTCAAGCCATTATTTTATTGCAAAAAAACTATAAAATGAATGAGGTTAATAATTTAAAATCGTTTTCGCCTTACTACTTGATCAATATTGCTAAAATCTAGTTTATGTCATCAAAATATTGTTGTAACTAATTATACAGGGCCTGAAACAATTTTTTTTTATTATAAGGTAAACCGCCCTATTTCCGGACAGTCGTTATTTTTGTTAACATTAAGCAATAGTTTACTTATAACAGAGAAAATATTGATGTGATTATATATTTTCATCTATATACTTTCTTATCCTGCTATGAAATTTCCAAATTAAATATTTTTTATTTATAAAAAAATAATTTCGGTCAGAAAGTTCCCTAATGCTATCTATGGAACGCTCGTTTGCTTAAAATCAGTATTATAGTAAATTGCGAATATTTTTCCTTTCAAGCGATTTGTAAAGGATATGTTAGTTGCTACTTCATCTCTGTCCTTCTATTTCATGAATAACCACTCAAGTTCAAATTTTTAACAATATTGCTCTTCAAAAAAATTTAAATATCGTGTCCGGAATTAGAGTATTACGGATAGCATGACACTCTCAATTCCGGCCAGACAGTTTATGACGCATAAATAGGCTTGTTACGCCCGAAGACAGCTTATTATTGGTAAAATAGTATTTTCAATTGCATCTGGACTGTTTTTTTAGAAATTTTCCTGCATATTCGGTAGTGAAGCCGTTACTTTCTCAAGTCTCGGCAGTTCCCTAAATTCAGAAAGTTTCCATATTCCGGACAGTTTTTTACCTAAGAGACTGTGCTGTTCTTGTTTAATGTGTTACATTTCATTTTTCGTTTCATGAGTTGATTACATTACCAATCAACATGAAGATTTTTGCCCACGACCGAAATTTAAACCTTATTTCCTTTCGACGAAAACAACATTGATTTCACCTGAAATAATTATCGGTACATTTGATAATATAGTGAAAGTGAAAACGATGACTATGAGTGGCAACAATTGGAAGCGGCCTAATCGGGACGATATTTGTAATTATGAGAAAGAAAATGTGGTATCAAAAATCTCAGCTCCAGAGATAATTAACAGTAAAGGAATATATGAAGTGCCAGAATTAATACATATTAAACAGAAGTTGTTAAGTAAAACACAATAAGACTTGTATTTCTATTTTTATATTTACCTTAAACTGTAATACTTTATATATATTTTATTTTTTGGAACAATTCTATTTTTGTTAAATAATTAAATAAATTATTTTTCTATGCAAAAGATGTTATTAAATTTTCTGTCTAAGAGTGAAGTCCTAAATTTTCAAATAAAAAATATTAGGCCGAAATTAGGTGCAGAAGTGTCCAGAATTAGATCGGAGTAAGTTTTCTGTCCGGAATTAGGGATATAAGTTCGTGGTCACTACCATCAATGGCACTAACATCAATTTTTATTTAAAAATATCTAGATATGAATAAAAAATATTTTGATGATTGATTAATAATCGCCAAATATTTAAGTTAATAATAGCACGTTTTATTTTATAAATTGATAATTTAATACTTTTATGTTATTAAAATGAATGTGATGTAACTTAAGTGTCCGGAATTAGGGCAGTTTACCTTAGTCTATTAAATATGACTACACTGCAAATCCCAGTTTTCCAAAATGCATTATTTTAATGCGGATAAGTGTGTCAAATATGACGTCACCCATTTGATTAACATTGTAGTCACTTTTTACACTCTTAGATCTGCGTTAAAAGTGACTACAATGTTAATCAAATGGGTGACGTCATATTTGACACACTTATCCGCATTAAAATAATGCATGTTGGAAAACTGGGATTTGCAGTGTATTCTTTTATCATTATCAAAAATATATAAGGATAGACAACAATGATTCAATGATTATGATAATAGAAAACTACATTTAATTAGCTTGCGCTTATATAATCAGTGCGAATTCTCTAAAGTGGAGTTGGTTATATAAGCACTTCAAACTGTACAGTGCTCCGTATACGTGTCCAGATCCATTTTTATCTTTTCGATTGGAAAGAATAAAGTTTTATTTATGCAGTTATGTTATTAACAATTAAGAGTGCAAATTTTAATTTTGATAACAGCAAAAATTGTTTAATAATTGATATAAATAGAATAACTCCGTAGTCTAAAACAATAAATGAAAAGTTTACTAAATTTTTTTGTGTGTATATGAATATAATAATATGAAAAGAGCTTTTAAATATTTTCATCTCTGTAACCATTAACAATTATCTATGCATAGTCTTTTGTATTATGCTGAGAGAACGATGGAACATTTCCTACATATTCGTTTGTATACGAAAGTACATCAAAGAGTACACTAGGTATGAAGAGAAGCGGCTTCACTGAGCGCGTAACATATACTATCTATGTTTCTTGAGACCTCTGGACATCTGAATACAATGTCGACAGTCTATAAATATTTACTATAAACCAAAAAAGCTAGTAGGAAATGTAAGTAGGTGGAACTTGAACGGAGACAAAAAAAGAAAATATAGAAATGTACAGAAAATGCGACAAGCATAACTGGACACACCTGCATATCCAAATCGTTATGAAATAATTGTCATCTGAGAGGTTCTCAGAAAAGATATCACTTTAAATATGTTCTCAACATGTTGTTTGCCAGAATAACTATGCTAATTGTTACTAGACATGTTTTTTTTTATTGTATTGTGACTAATAATTAAACCTAAGGGAGATTGAAGCTTTTTTAATTCTCATATTCATTTAATTCAAAAAACTAGCTATGTAGCAATCGAAATGAATTAATTAGGTATTAAAGCCTGAACTTTTTTTATTCTGTGCTGCTGAAATAAAAAAATATTTCATTGCCATTCTAAAAATGATAATCAAATAATTAATTCTTTTCTTGAATTTTTGTTTTACAAAATTTTGATGTCCAGTTATATTTTTTAAATTTTACGGGAGGAATTATGGTCATTTACTAGACTTACCAAAATTCATGAGACATAAAAACCATTTTTTTTTTTTATCTAGAACCCTGTAGCGACGATTGATTGAGGTGTAACGCCTCACTGATGCTCACTCATGAAATATTATATTGTATTTTGAGTATTTTGTCCTTAGCATAACCGGTTGTCTCATGCATGAAACAAAAGATGACTTCAGATCGTATAAAAATATTCTTCAAAATCTTTGTTTCTGGAGTAAATTTAGAAGTTTTTTCTTCAATTGATTGTAATTTTTTGGTATAAGATTTGTGAGAATCAGAAAAAACTCATGCTATCCAAAATTGTTTCGAAAATCACTTTCTATGACGTCAATTAATCTACAACGATTGTTTTTTTTATCACTTATTCCTAAGTAAAATAAATTTATTGACTAAATTCAATAAAAAACATGACAAGAGATGAAATAAAAATTTAGTAAAGTAAACCATAAACAATAGAAAATAGAATTAAGCGATCATTCTAAAATATAAAATGGTTTATGAATGAAAAAAATCAAATCGCATTATTGTCTAGTCAATATAGGAGGTTCTGCTCTATTCGTGGGCACATTTTCAGTACAATGAGCAATTTTTAATTTTTCAACGTCAAAATATCTGCAATAACACATAGACAAAATGTGCCCAAAAATGAATGTGTGCCGATTTTTTATTTTATGATTTTTTTTCATTTCAGTGATCTTGTGTATCTAAGCGAAATAACGCTATAGGAAGCGCTGCATGCTCTTTTTTCTTTTGTGAGTGATTAATTTTCTATTTTTTTGTAAAGAAACATGGAGGGTATTATTTATTTATACATGTCATTTGTAAAAAATCATTCTATGTAATAAATATACAATAATATACGTAATAATAATTAAAAATGCATGTCACATGTAAAAAAGGCAAATAAATAATATTCTAAAACTACTGCCTCTCTTTTGTCAAATCTTGTTTCTTATTGAATTGCTTTTCACTCCAATCGTTTCGTCCTAGAAATTTAGTAAGATTGATCTTGGGCATTGAGAAATTTCAATTGTTGTTTCCTATTGTCTGAAACTTTTTCATCTTAACACTTAATCTAAAAGAAAATCAATATCGATACTACTTTTATATAGTATCGTAATAAATGAAAATTTCTTTGGTTAATTGGTTGTTAACTGCAGGAATTACGTTCCTGTTTAGTCTTTGATATGTACAATTTAATGATGTGCTATGATGTTATTAGGCAATGAATTATAGTTCAGATTTACCATTGCAGTAGAACAATATGAAAGTGAATGTTTAGTGTAATATCTTCATGAAGTAAATTTAGGAATTTACATTATTCAAGTCAAATTATCAACTCTGTTGTTTTCATTCCAAATATTATTAAATTTTCAGACAAACAATACGGAAAGAATACTATGTTATATTTATACAACAGAAAAGCAGAAAAGATGTTTTCCTCATATTTGTGTAACGTAAAGAGAAGATTCCAAGCATATTTAGTACATTGTCCTATTTCACAGAGCCTTATCCTTTTCTTCGTTCTCATCTCACTCCGGCAAAATATAATATACGCGACAATGAGAGTACTGCTTCAGTTTGGAATCCGTTGAGCTCTGGATGCATACCGAGTAAAAAAAGTAACATAACAGCGAGTTATATGATAAAAGAATAAGTTATAATATTTTAGATCATTTTCAAAAGATTTTTTCAAATATTATATAGTTTGGGACATCGCCGGAATTAAAAAAGAATGTACAGTTGAAAGTTTTGTTGAAAGTCATTATAAATATATTTTTTCATGCAATGTGCATCGTAATTTATTAATTTTTCAATTAGCACTTAAAGAATGTATTAAAAATCTATAATTTGTTTACGAAATTTAACATTGACAGGTTTAGCGCGTTAAATTGTCTCCAAGAATAACACACTTGGATTTGGAGTGATAATACAGTCCTCGTAATGATCATAATTGTCCCAAAAAATTAAAAATTTGTTTGGTTCATCATCTATTTATCATTCATTTTTCTGAAAATTAAATTTGATTTTTTTTTCAAATTAAATTCAATCATTGGGTTTACATTTCAATTAACTGAAACTTGGATTGATTTTTGAACACTAAATTTTGTTTTTTTCCGTTTGTGGAAGTTTCTACAAAGCCTCAAATGCCACTGTTAGATTTCGAGTTCTCCCGAGGTAAATTTCGACTGAGCAACAAAAAACAAGACTTGATTTTTTTTCTGTATCGAAGTTTTCTGTTAAGCTTCAGATAACAATCTCAGGTTCTCCAATCTTTGCAAAACTTAGAATCGCTTTTAGAATACTAAGGTTTAGCTTGTTTACTAAAGTTTCTCGAAGCTAATTATCGATTCATAATGAGGTAATTATTTGACACCTTTTTACAATGTCAAAATAAACTTGATATACACCAATTTGCAAGCAATTGAAATCAACTTAAAATTAGGAAGGAAAAAACATCTTCATTTATTTTTAAGTATTTCCTAAAAATAGAAAAAATCTATTTAAAACCAAATTCTTTTTATAAATTGAAACTCCATAAATAGAGTTATATAAGAATAAGAATATAGCAAATTGTATCAATTTCATTATGTAATTAAACAGAAAATACACAAATGTGTTTAAGCAGAATTTGATCCAATTGAATTAAATAAGATCATTGACCCAATAAGGTCTTATTAAACTTAATAACTTTTTATTTCTATCAACATTTAACTGCACTTGAATACTTAATCAAGACATAAACTGGCAAATAATATATTCTTAGATTAGAAATTAGCAGGTATTATTAAAATTAAAAAACTGATGTGTCGATCACATCATTTCTTATTTCTCAACTATTGTCAATATTTCAAATAAAATTAAAATTTTATTATCAATTAGAAAAAGAATTTTGAATGCATTGATAAGTGTATTATGTATTTTCTTTTTGAGTCTGATAAGACTAGAATAAGTTAGTATATGTTCCAATAGTTTTTAGGCATGTTTAACAAAAATTTCTTTTTTTTTTGTGGATTTAACTTTTCATTATTTTTATTTTGAGATGTTAAATTCTTTATTCGGACGGTCGAAGTAACAAGATTGTATAAAAAGAAAAAGATTGGTTGCACCCATTGGCATAATACCAATACGTACTTCCTTGCGAAACAAAAACCATGCTAGTTTTTTGCCTCCAAACAGAGAAGAAAATAGGAATAGTAATAGTAAAAATTCAAGAGATATGTTTTGCGTAAATTACTTATTTTTAAATAAATAAAAATAATCGACATCTTAGTGTTTATTAAGAAAACGACAATTCAAATCCACATACGGAGTTGTCACTAGAATAGACTATTTTTCATTGTATTATCACAAAATATGAAAACTTGTCTTTAACTTTGAGATGAAAATAATGGCATTTCTTTCTGAGAGAGAATTCTTAAAACGTTGAAGTTAACATTCTACTAACCACAGTCAAATCTTCTTTACTAAACACATTCGGGACTGATTAAATTTCCTTATTGTACTTTTTTAACTTCCACTCTTCTTATTCCCACTTTTATGAACTATGCTTTACTGTCTTTACTCCTGCCTTCACAGGAATTTGTTTTCACTCGACTGTATTTGCACTTATTGTACTATGATAGGACTTTACTATTTTTCTGATAGTTACATTTTTAATCATTTTTGAGAAAAAAAAATCGTTGATTAAACTGAAACTGTGTGTTCAATAAATCGATTAAAAATATGAAATTCATCAAAACTATACAATTGTTTGAGATATTAAATTAACTATCAGATTATCATGAAAATAAGAAGAAGTTTATGTAAATAGTTTACAAATGAACAAAAATAATTCCAGTTCAGATCGATCAAGAATTGCGACCTGTAGCGTCAAATGAAGAGGAGAATAAAAATTCGATACACTATCAGCACATTAAGATGAGTGCAATTGATAGGATAATTTACACGAGTTTGGAACGAACCACTGGTGGTTTTAACTTATCAAATTTTCCACGTTTCCAATGTGTTATTATTTACTTTATTTAGTAAATAATAACAATAATAATTTTCAGTTACCAATTGGTTTTTCTACTCATCTATTCTTTCTTCCTTAACAATAAATAATAATTTCATGAATAAAACATTGCCTACTCGCACAAAAGTATGAAATTAAATGTACATATTATGATTATCACGTGGGCTATAGAGTTGGCAGTCAGTTATGGGATAACGTTGAACGCTGTGAGAAATACAACGATGATTGCACTTGACCACACCGCAAAATAATAATGCGAAGAGAACGTAAGAGCAAAAGTATAGAGAGGGAGTTAAGTGGTGAGCGCGATGGATGAATCAACCGTCGGGTCCATTGTTCATGATGTGGCCTTGAGAAGAGAGTATTGCTTTCAGAATGAGTAGAATCAACTACAGTCGGTTTCTTTGACGTCCCCTTATTTCAGGTCGATGACGCGGTCACTGCACGACATGCTAGTATTGAATATATCTCTCCTATTTGATGTTTATAACATCCTACATCATTGGTGTTTATGATATTCGTTTCTAATAAAAAATGAAAACTTATTTTGTGCTTATTTTATGTTTACATTAAAAAGATCACAAAAATTCATCTTGAAATTGTTTGTAATGTCTGTTTCTAAGTTAATAACTTTGTATATCGTAACAGCATCTTCCCCTCTAATATTTCAATCTTTATCCTACTGATGATTCTTATTTAATGATGGTAAAAGTGTATACTTTTATATCGATATATTCACTAACGAAAGTCATACCATATGCATTATGTACACGAGTCTTCACAACTAAGAAGCTCGCCCCTTTTTTAGCGTCTAAAAGTCACAGCGAGTAAAACTGTAACTTTCGGAAAATTCAAAACATTGTATTTCTGTAAAAAAATGACTTTAAAGAGGAACCGAAATAGTTTAGATTAGGAGTTTGATTTTCCAGACAAAAAAACAATAGTTTATCAGAACTATTTAAAAACTGGAAATAGTTTAAAAAAAGTTATTAATAACATTCGGAAAAAGTAAAAAATTTTCTTGATGTTTTCACTGATTACCACTACTCCTTTATTATATTCCTATCCTTGAAAAAAAATAATGTAATTGAAAATAATTATTTACAACAAATAATTCGTTTAAAAATTAGACAAAATAAATTATCAAAATTTTAACAATAAATCTATCATAAAGGGCAGAGACATATAAAATTGCACAAATTAAATTGACTCTCATCGATGTACTAATTACAAAAAAAAACAAAATGTAGATAGTAAGAATACCAATAAGAAGATTTTCACCGAAGTACAAACTAGAAATCGGAAGAATAAAATTAATATGCTATTGGTTTCTGAACGATGTACGTATCGATTTTTATTATACTGATATTTTCTCCTTTATCCGGACCGGACGCTGGGTGACGTTCTCCGGTAGTACGTGCTTCAAATCTCAGTAGCCGAGTATTGAACACTATTCTGTTTACGAATGCAGTCAACCAACTGTATCTACATTGAAACAATTTTTGATTATTAAACAGGATTTCAATCTTTAATTTTAAATATTTTGTAGTATTACGCGTAGTATTATAAAATATGGATATTCAAATATTGTACTAGCTACGTTGAATACAAATTATTTTACTACAACATTTAGACATAAATTTTTATTATATCAAATCGGTTCTCCATAGAACGGTCCGTTTAATTTGATCAGAAAACAAGTTATTTTCCAAGCATTAATACATTGATTTCTCGTCGAATATTAGTAACTTCATATGAACAAATGTTTATGCAGACGTGTTCCTAAATCAATAATTCTGTTATAATTAAGGTCATCATAGCTTCTGGTTATTTTCAAGAGCACAGTTGCTATCGATATATATTTATAAAAGAGGTCTATAGAAACCACATTGATATACTTTGTATAAACAACTTCTATATATGTTTTTGCAGATATGTCGAGCACCTGTTAGTCTAACTGAATGAATATCAAATTCATTTTTGCTAGAGTAATAAAGTTAATTTTGATTTCAATTACGACATTTTATTCATTCATTTCATAGTAATAATTTTCTAATTAGAGGGATCACGTATTTAATACCAAATGAGAAATCAACAGATTTAAATCCGATGAGAAGTAAAGAAAAATTAATTATGGCTGAAAAAATTACACCTTGCATTGGCAAAAAATCATATAAATTACAGAAAGGGTAGGTAAAAATGATCAATTTTTCATACAAATTTTGCAAGAATTCCGAGTGATTGTTATCATTTTAACTCTATTAAAAAAAATTTGCAGTATCAGTATTTCATTTTCAGAATGCAATAAGAATACACTAATTGTGACTCACAAGTCCACATTAATATCAAAATACACTTTTTTATTAAAATATTTTTGGGATATTTATTACTCCCACAGAAAAATATCTATAGTAAATAAATGGATATATAACAAAGCTTAAATAAAACACATTTTACTTTTTTATTACGTAGGATAGAATTCAATTTATTACAGTAATACTCAAAGTTAATTTGAATTTGTTGTTACATACGCACACTAATTATTTAATCTGTTATAACATAATAATCGCATTTAGATGTCATTATTTTATTCGTTATTCTAATTAGCATAAACTTAGCGCAAATAAATGAACAAATGGCTTGGGGAATCGAATAAAATTTAAAGCGATCTCAGATTTCTTCTTTAAAGGTATTTTTTTACAAATGTGAAAACAAATTGTTGTTAAATGGTTCAGATATAGCTATTTTTATACTATAAATAATACCCCCTAAAAAGTGTTTGAGAGCAGAATCAACTTGTCAATTTCTACAATTTTGTAGAACCATCTTATTTTTCGGATGCAAATTTGCGTTATATCTATCTGTAGGGTGGGACATATTTTTTTGTAGGCGGGGCTAATTTCTGACTCTGTTTTGGTACCTGACTATTTTCTAATTGACCCCGTCCGCAATTGAGACTACTATGGTCAAGACCCGTCCGCAACTGAGACATTTTATTACACTATTTTTGGGCCTCGTCCGCAATTGAGGTGCAGCCCATTAATCTAAGTAAGTGCACAGAGTTATTTTAGATTCAGGTGAAGCTTAGCGATATTTGAAATAAGTTTTGTAATTGTTTTTTTTTGCTTAATACAATATATACTATATTATAAAGTACGTACCTTGCACTTAGGTTTAATTAGAAACTAAAAAACTGTCTTGTATACGGTGATTTTGGTCTTTACATAATTTTCGTCAATTTTACTCTACTTAAATCCATAAATCAAACCTAGGTCTAGTGACTAAATGATTCACTCGGCAAACATAGGAATATCTTGACATGTGGATTTTTTTAAATCTTTAGGAAATCCCCTGAGCCAGTTATTAACATAGATATTCATTTACACAGACTCAATATTATCTTTTTTAACAGAAAGAAAAAGAACATTATTAACTGCGACTATCGGGGAAAACCTGAGCAGTTGAATATTATATCAGAGAATGTCGAATTGCCATGATGACTGCATCAAGTTTAATGGGGTGTTTTATATTATTAACCCAGTCCAAGTGTAAATTGAAATAGGATAATTAAGAAATTCTATTATATCATTTAAAGCAGGATACTTTCTAGCATAAATACATAAAAAACTTTATGTAAAAATTCGCTGCTTTTAAGGGTGTAATGAAATTTCATAATTACTCTATTTTTATTTGCACCAGAACTAGACTATACAGTATTCAATATAAAACTACTCTCTCGGAAAATTCATTTTTTCTTTTTATCGGGCATAAAATATATCATTTCTCAATTTATTACATTCCAAGGTTTATTAATATATCGTACATTAAGTATCGTAAACATAAATGGAGTTTTACAGATTGTGTATAAATTGTTCTCCTGCGCTCAAGAAAAGGCGGCAAACATTAGGCTTGTGAAAACCCTATTTTTTGATTCTGCCAATTTTGTCTTAAAAGATTAAAAATTTTTCCAAGTTTTGAGCTCAGTTAGTGACGTTTTCATCATCACAGAGTAAGACAATACGCGTCTGCGCTACTGCACTGGCTGTTTTCTGTGTTCGGTAAAGTAGAGAATATATCCATGTATGATTTATAAACAAAAAATACATTTTGACTTTTTATTATAATAATTACATCGATATGGCAAAGTAGTAGTTTTCAATTTTTTGGGAAAAAACTTATTTTTGTAATAGATTTACGCTTTTATTTTTTTACTTTAGCATGGGTTTTTCGTTGTGTATAGCTAATATTGTACGGTTATTAGTTTCCATGTTTTTATGGTATTCTTGAGTAATGGTCAATACAAGAAAACTTTGTGATACCTCTGTACAGTGCAACCTTAATATAACGTACCTCAATATAACGACTTCCTCGATTTAACAAATTCTTCGTAATCCCCTTGAATTGTCCATAAGAGTCAATATAAAATATACCTTTACATTGCGAACATTCTTTGCGTACAACCTCTTAATAACGAATTTTCAACTATCAAGAAAAAGTATTCATACCTCTAATTAACGAATTTTGCCAACCCAAAACCTTTATATAAAGTTTCCACCAATAATATAACTCTTAATCTTATAATGTGATTCATGTCTCGACATGTTTTGACACGCTTTTGTTTGTAAAATAATCATTGTTGTTTTGATGGAAAGTAATGTAAACACCTCTGTTCGTCACTATTGTTAAAGATTTAAGTTAAAATGGCTCAGAAACGTAAAAGGTGTTCCTTATCGGTCGCAGAAAAGCGAAACATCATTAATTATGTTGACCATAATTCCATGACGAAAAAATTAGACAGCTAATAAATCCATCACGAAATTAGATTGCGCTTTGGATGTCTTAACTCATACCGGTGGTAAACAGACAACTATCAATGACTTTTTTTCTAATCAATGAACAAAATTGAGTTAAAGCTACTATATAACCACATTGTTAATTGTTTTTGATTATTAATGTAAGAAAAAAAATTTATTATCTACCTAGCGGTTTTTAAATACATAGCAAATACATATAGTAATTTGATAAAAATGTGTTATCATTTATTAGTAGAAGTTGTTCGCTATAAAAAGATAAGTACGTAATATTGAGGTGAATAAAACTATTCTTTTACCTCTTTATAACGAATTTTAGACCAATCTAACCTCAACATAACAAACCTCAGTTCAACGAATTACTTGATATTACGAATATTTTCTTGTTCCCCTCCGATTTGTTATATCGAGGTTGCACTGTATATGAGTTAAACTTGTCTTGACAGTGCTGTTTATCAATTTTTTTACATTTTTAGCATTTCAGAGTTTAGTTTTCGAACAGACTATTTATCAATAACTACGTGCATATTTATATTTTCTTATAATTGTAGTTTTATTTCCAGTCTATCTTTGGTTATTCTGTTCTTCGTCATGACATTTACATGTCAATATGCAGATGTCAGTATGTGTAAAAAATTTCAATTTATGATAGCGTGAGCATATTTGGCACATATGCACTCTATATTTCCCCAATGATTTTGATTCAACAAACTATTCAAGTCTCAGACAGTTCCTGGGTGACAACGCAATGCGTTTGATCATGAGAAAGAGGGATGGAATATGGTTGGAGTATGTGACAGCCCGGGCTAGCTTTATCGACTGTCAAGGGGCCTGCAGGCTAGCCCCAATTCAAATTATGGAAGTGAGCTCGTCGAGAGTTATCGAACTAACACGTGGATAGAATCTAGCTGTTCTCATTTTACCCGATTACTCCTCTTGAATTGTAATCATCTCTGTATACCGTATTTACAAGACTGGAGGATTTTCCCAATGGTTTATGTATTTAATTAATTGTGGGTGAATACTTTTGTTCAAAAACTTCTTCTATTAAACTAAAAGAATTGAAAGATTCTGAAGTAATAAAACCTAAAGAACAATGAAACTTCTAGAGTTTTTTTTGAAGGTGAACTAATTTATAATGTCAGGCAAAAATCATAATCTTTTATTATTTAATCTTTAACAATCTTTTTTATGGAAATTTTTGCTCCCATTTAACGCTCCCTTTATGCACGTCTGAAGTTAATCATCGGATAGAATAAATTGCATAGGGGTTTCACAAACCCTAAGCAATTTTCAGGTTACTCTATCTCGGAAACTATGGGCGTTTCAAACAAGTATTTGAAGACAATTTGAGGAGAAAAATTGTCCTAATTTTATGGTGCCTATGAAATATTAATAAAATAATTTATAAAATATTCAACAGTAGATTTTTCGAAAAGAAGGTTTCATTAGAATAGTATATTGGTCATATTCCAACTTCGAAACACTTTTTCAGAAGGCTATATTAAAAAGATAAAAAATAATTCCAAATAAACTAAATAAGCTGCATTATTATTTGTTTACAAAGAGATTTTATAAATTAGATAGAAGGTGAGAAATATTCTGTCAAAATATTGATTACTCTTGCATTTTTCAAAATACCCAGTTCATTTTCAATGTTAAGATGATTTTTTGTATCATATCCCAAACATAATTTAAAACAACGGATAAAGTTGCATGACAGCACATAAATTTATTTATTTCTTTTGAAAGAACTTTTTTCGTTATTCGCACATCTATATGTATTTATGTACAGATATACCTGTGTATGATGATATCATTTGTATTTATATATATCACTGTAACAAAAATACATTCTCAATTTTTCACTTGAAACGCTCCAGTCAACGAATTGAAAGAGTAAATTTCCAAGCGAGGCAAACCGCGTTAACTTGATCGAATACACGGAAAACGGAATTGCACACCTATTCGCTGCTTCTCGTTCGACGACAAATCGTAATTGAAAATTGAATCCGCAAAGTAAAAACGGAAATTTACATTTGTATCGTACAAATGTTTAAAATATAACAGATCTTTTGATGTATTTTATTTATCAATTCCATCAATTAAATTTTATTTCATTTGCCAATTACCTTAATGAGTTTATAAATTAAAATAATCTTTAACAAATATTAAAACAATAAAATGGTCGTATATAATAGCGAAAATTACAAATTGAAAGTTCTTATGTTAAAGATTGATTAAAAATAAATATACGTTGAAAAAATATATAATCATAGAAATAATACCATACCCCTCAGATTAATTTTCTCATTAGAAAGATTACTGAAAATCCAGTGTTTAAAGAAAACTCTACATTTAAAGCATTTTTACTGATGAACGCTCAAGGATGTTTATTGAAAATTATATAGTTTGTTTATGGCGTTTAACATTAAAAACACTTCAGATGTTTAGTTTTCTTTCAACACTAGATCTTCAGTGTATGTAGATACTAAATAATTGATTAATGATATCTGAAAAAGTGATTTTGAAAAAATTTCTTTTGAAGTTATCCTAAATATTGTCTTTTTAGAATAGTTTAGAAAGTGAACATTATGCAATTTTGACATCGAATATTTTTTATAATAATACATAGAGATGAGGTTATGAGCGCATGACGTCACGAATCATCCTTCGGCAATGTAGATAGCTATTATAGCAATCCAGTATTTCTCTAACAACAATTGGTCTGTAACAATAATTGTTAAAAGTATTAATACTTGAGGTATTTAATACAACAATATTTTTTATTTAGTGTAAACTGCAAACAATAATTTGTTGATTGTTCCCCAAATAAATGCAAAGTCGGTTCAAGTTGAATAAAATGAATCAATTATTCAAGAATAAAAAAGAAAAAATTGCAAAATGATATACTTACAGTGCACTAGGGTCCTGTGCCGTATTTCTATTATCTTCATTAGCCTGCGATCGGTAGAGGTCATCAGAAGTAATCACTCAATTTTTCAATACATGTCGAATATGGTTAAATTTCACACATCTATCTATAGAGTCAAAAAATATAACCTGACTTGGGCTCTTCTTCTTTGATGCCGGAATATGCCGACAGAATAAGCCTTGATTTGGAAAATCTGAACTTGGTTTTGGCTACTCAGTCGAGAACCGGTTTTAATTCCTGAGAGCAATACAAGATCTGCTTTTGACATAATTTTAATTGTAAATACAATTTCATGAGAAATACATTTATTTTACATTGAAATCAGAAATAACCGAGTAGCTACGCGGGTTAAGGCACAACTTTTCAAATTGAGCGATCGTAGATTCGAATCGTATTGGAAGAAGATGAAGAAATTCCATTGCTATTAGTACTTTTCTTAGAATTATCAGTTTACTTGATAGTTCTTTTGAACAAATAAAATACAACATGAACAAAATAATTTACTGATAAATTTTTTTTCAATTTATTTTTAAATTTAAATCAAATGTTATTCGACTCAAAAAATTTACATATTTACTCATACATGTACTAGTACATTTTCGTGGAAAGAAAGACATATATTTAAGTCCGAATTAGCTTTTGAAAATCTTTAGACCTGGTTTGGACTTGGGAAACAAGACTTGATTTTGGATCAATTATTGCGTATGTAGCTTTAAATCAGGTCAAGGAAATTTTAAGTTTTGATCTGCTTTTGACTTTTTTTTAAAGTCAAAATCAGATCTTATGTTTAGACTCGGGTAAGCTTTAAAATTTATGGTATGGCTAGTACTAGCAATAGTCTACTAGTTCATACGGTTAAGATAGTTGTAGCCACCATCCAAATAATTATAAGAGGTATAAGGATTGCTGTTACATTAATCTACCTCGATTATACATTGAATTGCTCTTACAACTGTAAATTTTTTTCAATACAATATTCTGAAATATAATCTTTCAGTGATTTTGGTACTTGAAAGATAATAAGCATTGAATTATTTTCTAACATTAATTATGTTATTAAATATGCCAATTCCAGACAAACGAATGAGAAAATAAAACCTGCAAATGATAATAAATTGAATAAATTTGAATTATTTAACTTTGATAAATTTTGTTCATTAATTACATAATCAGTTCTCGTCATGATTAACCATCTAGACTAACCTGGCTAATCACAAAGTCTTATATATTAATAATAATCGTAAATTGGATGTGTGGAGATTTCAAATAATCCAACCCTGTGTAGGATATCAGTTGCTATCACATTGTGCACTACGGCGACATTTACCGTTATCATTTACGTTGACGATGGGGATGAAAACGAGGACTGTCGCCGGTGGGAAACATTCAAACGTAATTGTGTTTCGCACCGTGCCAACGAGTTTTTATCGATTTACTGATACGTTTCATAGCCTTGTCAGCTTTCTGTAAATTATATTGATATTAATAATAAAAAAAGTGATTTCTACTACATTAGTTGAAAAAGGCGTTAGCTGCAGAAAAAAAAATATCTGATGTTTGAAAATATTTACTTGCAATCAATCATTCACTTTAAATGTTATGTCAAAATGTTATTTTCTGATGGATTTTCACATATTTACGATAATAATTAATTTCATGACGTTTAATTTAATGACATTCAGTTTATGAAAATTATGATTACCATTTATTGGTGAATTGTGAATTTGTCGAATTTTTCCAACCGGGTAAATATATTTATTTAACAAATCACTCAGAGCATTCGATGTCACATTAGTATTGTCCCTTTCATGTAATGGCAACATTGAGTAATATATTGAATTCGAATGACCAACATAAACTGGAATTCAATAGTTACATCACGAAGGTACAATAATCAATCCACCCAAAAAACCCTTCACCAATTCTCCGATTATAAATCTATAGTTGATAGAACATTTATTTGATATTTAATAATATTATTCTCTTTTTTTCAATAGTTAATGTGAACTATATCAATTTATTTCTCTGATTAAAAAGACTACAACTGCTTGACGACTTCGTTAGAGTTTCAATCTGAGATGCTAACAAAGTCACGCTTTAATGAAATTAGACTGTCATTGTATTAAATAAGATAAAGTATTGGATTATATTATAAACTACATGGATGATGAATTGTTAAATAAAGAATATAAATCATAAAACTAAACTGTTTTAATTGCACGAATTAGTTAAAAATCAATTCAAACTATATTCAAATATTCACTTTTTTAATTATGAAAATACTCAGTTAATATATATATATGTTTCTTAATTAAACACTCATTACAACGAACTTCTGTTTAATATTCTCTGTTTGAGTTATTTTTGACAAATTATTAATTTATACATTTTTAAATTCACAAATCCTTCAATCACCAGAGCGTATAAACTCATGCTTCGAGTTTAATCATGAGTAGATTGGAATGGAATTTTTGTGTATCGCTATTTGCTGTGCAAACAATACTTTACAGTTGTAGAATCAAGGGTGTGAAGAAGCTTACACCCTTATTACTATGGAACACGTAGGGTTGAGAGAGTCTATGAGAATAGGAGTGTGGTTGGGAATGAGAAAAAAATTGATGATTGCATTGCGTGTATCAAGATATCTCTGACAGGGTATACCGTTATTCATAAATAACGGCTACCGAAATTCAAGTAAGCCATTAGAAAAAAAGTACAGTACGTACAATACAGATCAAGTATATTAGATCATTCATTTGATACATTGAATATTTATTTTCTTGATATTAAGCAAGATTTCATTTTTATTATATAACTTATAGATGTACAAGTAGAACAGTTATTTAGCCAATATTAAATGAATGTGTGTATCGACTTTATTAAATAAAAGCAATTTTACTCCTCTCAGAACGCTGTGGAAAATTACTTGAAGTGGTTTCAAATAATCTTGATTAGAGAATCAATTTTAAATGTATTAACGGTTAATTTAATTTCGATTCGATTTTCACTGTTTCATAAAGATTATCTTAAAAGTACTATAATCTATACTTAAAAATGTTACGGTACTGAAAGATTGTATCTGAAATATATATATGCAACATTGAGTTAAATAGCCGATCGTACATTACATGAAACTTGAATCATACTCTCAAAAAATGATTTAGTGTATAACACTAATTTTTAAATTTGAAATCTAACTTGCTTTTATTGCTTTATCGATTTTCCTTCTTAAAATAGGGAAGTAAAGATATGGGCATAACTATAAAGGTTTTTTTATTAAGATGGCGACGAAAAATAGGGCTACAAAAAATTCTAAGTTTCCATTTAAGTTTAATATAACAATAAATGTCCTATGAAGTATCGTTGATTTCTGCAAAACTGAAAAGTTATTAATAAAAATATGCAGGTTTTAGTGAGCAAAAATTTTTATAACAAAAAACACATACATTTTTTTTGCCTGTGAATAGTTTTGTTAGAAACTTGAGAGTCTGATAGGGAATATCCTGTTACGAAATTGTAATTCGGTCCTGATTTCATAGCCGTATCGTAGCCTTTTCAGGAGAGCATTTATCTGTTTCAGTCCGGACCTGATTTGATTTCAAGTTAATGAGTTGTAATTTATTTAACTTACATTAAGTTGATTTTAAATAATACATATTTCAGTTAAAGTAAATAAAAAAGTTTCCTATAATGTATATCTACGAATTATCCACGTGCGAATTCTGTAAAATACCTTAATCTGCCCCATATAGTTTATTTTAGTGAAGATCACCCGACTGTAAGTTGTAAGTTCGAATCTCCCTCAGTAAAATTTTCAATTGTTCAATTTTTTGTGGAAATTTCATTAAGTACAGTTAGTTTATAATATTTCACATATAAAAATCATGGAATAGGAATTGTTCAAGTATTTTTTTTTAATAAAAAAAAAATGATCATAAGGGCATGGCCAGGATGCCAGATTCCAACCTGACTTGTTTTCTACTTCTAGTTATTTTACCGAACAAACTTATTTATTTGTTTATCTTTTGAAGAATTAGAAAAAGAAAAAAATGATATTGATAACTTTCTGGTAATCGTGAACATCAGCTGAAGGCTATTAATGTCTAATTAAATTAAAGCAAAAAAAATATTTATTGAAAAGTAAATGACCATTTTCAGAAATTTTAGAAATCTGTTAGAAATAGGTAGCAAATATTTAAGGTAGATAGCAACAATACGTTTATCCCCGCAGAACGCGAATGAACTTACTTTGCGTGAATTCTGTAATACCCTGTATATTTACTGGTTTTATTCTTTATGGTTACATTCGAACATGCATTGATTATTTGAAATCAACAAAAGAAATAGCTTGATTGATTTTAATAAATATTTAAGGAAACACTGATACTCAAACTCGTTATTTATTTAAAAAATACGCACCTTGAAAAAAAAAGGTTCATACATCCCTAACACTACAGAACAGGAATTGATTTATGTAACTTACTTAATCAATTTTTCGATAAAATAAAAGTCTAGGATTCAAGCTGTACGATTCGTGTTATGTTTTTCACACTGTTATAATTTAGTGGTAAGCCATCCTGATATCTAATGATTGAGTAAATTAATGATCTTATGTTTTTGTTAATCATTCTGTTAATTTAGCTTCAACTCATTAGTCTACTCCCTAAAAATAGAACGGTAGAAATAATGAAATTAACTGTAAAATAAGAGGATATTAATTGATTTTGCAATATAAATCAGCTGTGTATAATAGTCACTTATTTCATTATTTTCTCTCTCCATTATTAAAGAGTAGATAATGACAGAAGACTCGATATAACTTCAGCGGTAATCTCAACTGTTAAAAAATACCTTGAAACTTTTATTTGTGATTTTTTAATCAATTACTATAATTCTTCTATATAGCATATGCCAATGGTCAAATCGAAAGTTGAAATTACGACTCATTATAGTATACTCACCTGAGTCGAAAAATTTCATTTGTTTTACGACTCTTTGATTAAGACTAAATATGTCTTAAAAAACTCTTCTTTTATTTCTGATACCATAGGATATTTAAGTCTGTTTTTCTCAGCGATTTTTAATAATAAGGAGAAAAATAGATCTTTTTAACTTTCCATTACCAAGTTATTGCAATTGGGTGAAATTCGAATTTTCATCATATCTTCACGTTTTATGATATTTGCAAGCATACTGACCAATTTTCAGAATGATGTGTGTGTGTACGTATGATATCTCAAGAACGGATTAAGATATCGACTAACTAATATTTCTACGAAAGATATTATTATAAAGAAGATCTGAGTGATATTTGAACAAATTCAGTCAAGACATTCTTTTTCTAGAACAGAAAAACTAATAATAAATAAATGAAAAGATAAACTATTTAAAATACTTTCAAGTCAAAGAATAACAATTTTATTCGAAAATGAATCCAATATTGACCAGACATTTTTGTTCACAACCAAATATAACTTTCACCAATTACATATTGTTTGTAACAATACGAATTTGTTATAAACAATTGAAAATTATATTTGTCGATTGACTAATGCAAATATCACACCAATTCGGATTCTTTTAACAAAATAATATTATTTATGACAAGATATGACTCAATAATTAGACATTATTTATAACAGTATGGTTATTAATTTGTAACGAAGTTACATTTTTAGGCCGATATTATAGAAAATTAATTGGTCTAATAGATCGATAATCAGTAAAATTGTTTTATCGACCCATGTAGAGTAGCGCGAAATTTAAAGTATCGGCACAGCCTATTAAAACCATGTATTAGAGAGAGAAGGTCATAAGAAACATAATAGATCTGAGAGAGAGAGAGAGAGAGAAAGAGAGAGAGAGAGAGAGAGAGAGATATTGTGATGATTTTTGTTGCCATTACGACTTCCCCACGAACTCACCACAATAGTGGTGGGGGATAGCAAAGTGGGCGGAGCCAAACAGTATAAAAGAGCTGGATTTTGCGGAGATCATCACTTCACTTGTCTCCGAGGCACTAGACTGACGAGACCAACAAGAGTTGTAGCTCACGTTGTAAAATACAGAGTTGTAGCTCTAGCTAAGAGGTTGTATCCTTTTAGTTCCCCGGAGAGTTGAAGCTGTCCAAAAGTAGGACCTGGAGGGTTGTAGCCACCAGGATTAACCACGGAGGGTTGTAGCCTTCCGGCCAAGAGTTGGTGCTCTTGGTGGTAGTTAGCAATCGAGAGTTGGTGCTCACGATTTCGACCGTGTAGGAGTTGTAGCCCCTCGCTGACGAGTTGTAGCTCGTCAGTTATTTAGGCAAGGTTGAAGCCTTCCCTTTGAGAGCTGTTAGCTCTCTCTCTCTCTCTCTCTCTCTCCTCTCCGCTCTCTCTCTCTCCTCTCTCTCTCGCTCTCTCTCTCCTCTCTCTCTCTCTCTCTCTCTCTCTTTTGTGTTTAGAGAAATTACTTTGTAACGTATCCGCCATAGAATCCTGGGCCATAAAATCCGATAAGTTTTAAATTGGGACAGGAATTTTCTTGAGGATTCACCTTAAGGAAATTTAGTCGTTACAAATTAAAACCATGATTAGTCCATTTATTTATTATATACAATTCATGCACATAATAAATAGATGTAAAATGCAATAAACTGTGATGTATATGGATTTGATAAAAAAATCACTGTAAAATATTTTTGTAGTAATTTTAATGTACATGTAATGAAATTAAGTTGTTGCCCGGAATTAGAGTATTACGGATAGCATGACACTCTCAATTCCGGCCAGACAGTTTATGACGCATAAATAGGCTTATTACGCCCGAAGACAGCTTGTTATTGGTAAAATAGTATTTTCAATTGCATCTAGACCATTTTTTTAGAAATTTTCCTGCATATTCGGTAGTGAAGCCGTTACTTTCCCAAGTCTCGGCAGTTCCCTAAATTCAGAAAGTTTCCATATTCCGGACAGTTTTTTACCTAAGAGACTGTGCTGTTCTTGTTTAATGTGTTACATTTCATTTTTCGCTTCATGAGTTGATTACATTACCAATCAACATGAAGATTTTTGCCCACGACCGAAATTTAAACCTTATTTCCTTTCGACGAAAAAAACATTGATTTCACCTGACATAATTATCGATATTTGTAATTATGAGAAAGAAAATGTGGTATCAAAAATCTCAGCTCCAGAGATAATTAACAGTAAAGGAATATATGAAGTGGCAGAATTAATATATATTAAACAGAAGTTGTTAAGTAAAACACAATAAGACTTGTATTTCTATTTTTATATTTACCTTAAACTGTAATACTTTATATATATTTTATTTTTTGGAACAATTCTATTTTTGTTGAATAATTAAATAAATTATTTGTCTATGCAAAAGATTTTATTAAATTTTCTGTCTAAGTGTGAAGTCCTAAATTTTCAAATAAAAATATCTGAAAAAACTTCGGGTATAGATAGGCCGGAATTAGGCGCAGAAGTGTCCGGAATTAGATCGGAGTGAGTTTTCTGTCCGGAATTAGGGATATAAGTTCGTGGTCACTACCATCAATGGCACTAACATCAATTTTTATTTAAAAATATTTAGACATGGATAAAAAATATTTTGATGATTGATTAATAATCGCCAAATATTAAAGTTAATAATAGCACGTTTTATTTTGTAAATTGATAATTTAATACTTTTATATTATTAATATGAATGTGATGTAACTTAAGTGTCCGGAATTAGGGTAGTTTACCTTATAGTATGCCCGTGTAAAAAAACTCAATTCTGGAGGAATACCGGAGGAGTTTCAAATTTTATTCCGCTGGTGAGATTAAGCGAATTGATTGGGAAATTTTTGAAACAGATTTTTTAACTTCCTAGTGGAAAGTTATTGTAATGGATCCGATTTTGCGAATCTAGAATTTTGACATATCTCCACGTTTCAAGATCCCTAGAGGGGAATACAATAGTTTTTGAGTAGACGTCTGTGTGTATGTGCGTTTGTAACTATTTTTCGCCTCAATTATCCGGAGGGCAAAAAATGAGATCGGTGTGGGATCAATTGTATTCGACGCATAAAGACGTAACTTAGAACTGATTAGGTTTTTAGTGAAATCGGTCTAGCCATTTTTTATGCAGGATCAAAAAACTGAAAGAAATGGCAAACTAGCGAAATTATATCATTTTTTCCAAGTTAGTAGCGTCGATCTTTTGGATCGCATCCAGACCACCGGAGAGCATTGTTTTTTGAGAAAAATCTAAATTTTCGAAAAATTACATTCTGTTCAAAATTTGGAATGGTTTGAAATAGGATTATTTAAGAATGTTTTTCCATTAATACAGATTTTTTTTATTGAATATACTGTATTTATTGATATTTTTTAATTTTTAATATTTGATAGAAGAATCCAGGAGTAAAAGCATAGTTTTGCAAATTATTTTATAATGAGTTATTTGAAGGATTATGAGAAATTTAAATTTTGAATTTTTTTTTTTTGCAAATAATTATTATAATTGAATTAATTTTTATTTCTGCTGCTGTTTTCTTTTTCTGGACAGAATCTTTTTTTTTGTTTTTTCTATCTTGTTATTATTTTCGTGGATACTTTGACAAATAAATAAATTTTTTGAAATGTTTCACATTGTTCAAGTGTTCTCCTTTTATTTGGATTATCCTATATATTTTGAATGTAAATAAACTAACAATATCAATGAAACTGTTGTATTAAATTCAAAATAATTCCAGTTTGTGATCAAACATTCCAAAATAATTTTGGTTTGGTTAAAAAATTGACACCTTTACAGAAAGCAAGCTCTACATGTTGATTGTTGCACTTCCTGAACGCAAAAACAAAAAGTAGTGAAAGTATCACCCGCCCTTTCCATTTATGCAACCCAAACTCATTCAATTCGAAAAATTTAAATATAAATTAAAAAAATATATTTTCCAAAAATTTCCAGATCAATTCCGCTCAATCTCACCGACGGAAAAAAATTTGGAACTCCTCCGGAATGAAGTTGCATCTGCATCATGATTAATTTGTCTTTTACTTTTCTGAAAAACCCAATAAGATTCAAAAAAGAAAATAAATGCCTATTTTAGAGGAGAGTTTAGACTAAAATTTTTAATAATAATTTATTCGTTAAGGAACGGAACGACAAAACTTGAATTCTTTTTTGACAAAGTATTTTTTACCAATACATTCATACTATATAATTTTTTTACGAAATGTTAAAGAATCGTTTTTGGATGGAAGTTAAAAAACCTGATCTTGTTGTCAATTATCATTGGTTTCAATAAAGAGAACAGTGAACTTTGGTTTCTAATAACTCGAGTTCTAAAAGGTGAATTTATTTTTTTTTACTAAAACAAACTTTTCATTTTTTAATGATCTTTAATTCTTATGTAGTAAAAAAAATCTTAAGAAAACATTAATCTCTATCCAAATACCTTAATAACTACAATAAATTTGGTATCAGGATTAATTTCTATTGTAAAAATTAATGATTTTGTTACTGAATTGATTTATTCAAAAAAAGTGTAAATCGTCTACAAAACTTATAGAATAACGATCAATTATCGCTATTCATTATCTTGAGTTAAATTTAACTAGCCAAGTTTCACTTATCTAAAGTTTTGTTGTTTCATCGAAAATAAATTTGTTCGCATAATTTTAACTAAATTCAATGTAGACATTTATGGATCATGAATTTAATTACAATTGAAAATGATAAACAAATTTATAATTTATTTTCTCTTATTCAACGTTGATTTTATTTTAAGTGCTCATCATTACCCTACTTCTCTTTATTATGTGAAGAAACAACTCAGTTATTGTGGCTTATGATTCAATCCTTCCGGTAGAAGATAAATGCTGATAGTATTTTGCCGTCGTACCAATTCGTATATTTACTCAAACTAATCTTTACATACTATCCACGTGATAAAGATCAAATGTCACTGAAAGTTAAATTTATCTATATCGCGTAGGTAGCACAGAATAAAATATGTGTGACTGTAATTCAAGGTTGATAAAATAAATTAACAATTAAGATATTAGATCATGTACGTAAAAAAATCTCAAAAAGACATGTACATTACATCCAAATAAACTTTTCTATAATTTATCATGTAGTTAAATATTGAAATAAGAATACTCAGGTTCATTGGAAATAACAATTAGGAATATCAAATTAAGTAACGACTAATCAGGAAAAACGTCAATCACAAATTGATAGTAAACGAAAACGCCAATCGTTACTATAAATAAATTACCAGTAATTGTCCAATACATGCATAAATATTTTACAATATTTTGCGTTTGAAAAATTAGAACATTTTCAAAGTAATGATACTGCTAATTATTGGTAAAATGAATACTTAATTCCTGAAAATGATTAATCAAAAAGTAACTTTTACTCACGACTTTATTAGCGCCAGAATTGGGTTTAATGTATTTTTTCAAAAATAAATTCATGAAGTTAAAGTTATTACTCACGACTTTCTTCACATTAAATTTATTGTTATTATAATTTTATATTATACAAACAATTTTTTTATTATTCACACTGCAAATCCAAGTTGTAGACACTTTTAAAACGCTAAGCCTCTTCAATGTTAAATGTCATGAACAAACTATAGATTTTTCACACACTATAGTGCATAAACATTTGCAGTGCATAAACTAAACTGAAACTTAATTTGGAACTTCTTGGTAAAATTATTTTGTTAAAAATGAAAATTTTCACAAAAATTCTAAGCTGTTCCAAATTTGGCATGTTCTGGAATAAAAATTTTGTGGAATAAAAAAATTAAAATTAAAGTTTGAACAATTGATTTAACATACATAAACGGATAGTTTTTTTCATTTATCATTAATTTTTGTTTGTACGAAACTGTGTTTTTTTCATCAATATGCGGTCGCACATCACTAGTATCTTTGATTTTATGCTAACTAATGTTAATAAAAAAATTTGTTTGCGTCACACTACACTTAACACACTCCAAACTTTACTGTTTTTTTCAAATTTTCTTCAATTCGAATGATTTGTCTGTTTCTCAACGACAGTATAAAAAACTGAATGTTTTTCTGCTTATGTATTGTTTCCTGGTTGCTAGTTGATTGAGTTTGAAAGGACAACATTTATTTATTTATACTCGAATTGTCATGCCTTCAGAACAAATTTCTTTTTCATGGAATGTATAGTGTTAGATTAGTAATATTTCTAAGCATGAATTTGAAAATTTTTGTAATTAAAATTGAATGTATTTTCCGTGTGAAAAACATGTGATTGACATAAATGGATATTGCGAACATTATCACCTTATTGGAAAGCACAATAGTGTGAGTCTCGTTTGACAGTATTTGAGAATTTATTGATTGGTTTTTAATGAACTAAACCAGAAAAAAATTATAAACTGAATAATATGTATATATGTATATATATATGTACTGGACCGTAATCCCTTATAGCGAAACAAATTGGTATTTAAAGAAATTTACGTTAATTATATTGTGTGCTACAAACTACTAAAGTAATTAAGAGTACAGGATTTAAGTAGTTAAGCATGAACTCACTTTATACATTCTATTATAAAGTTGTTTAAACTAATCCATTTTTAAATTTGTTTTTATTTTTATACATAAATTATTCATAAATTTAGAAAAATGTTTTAATCATTTTTTAATCTGTTTCAGGTGAGTAAATCTTTGACTACATCTTGGAAGCTTTTACTTCGACATTTGCTGCCCTTAAGATTATATTGGTAAATTTACAACATTTCTTTTTCAAAAATTTATACAATTTGACATCCGAAATTCACCTACATTAGAAATTGTATCCAATTTCAGTTATGAGAATTTTTAACAATCACAAAGTATACGAGTATTATCAAAAGTAATATTTGGAGTTAAAAAAAGGCTAGAAGTTTATCAAAAAAAACTTTTTTAATAATTTTTTTTGTAAATAATTATTTAAAGTACTACACTTATCCAAAGGTAGTAAAAGTTGATTGAAATCCTAGAAAATTTTCAGTACTGAAATTAGAGTCAATTTCATTCGGGGTAATTAGCCAAATTTCCACTAGTTTCAGTTAGCTATTTTTAAGGATCTTCAATTTCATTTCAGTAATCATTTCATCACGTTGTATTAATAACATTTATAAAATTTTCAAATCTCTTCTGATGTTATTTACAGATTTTTGCGAACATTCAAACAACAAATAGTTTGCAATTTCAATGAAAGCCTATTCTTAACACGATTGATAACGTAATATCAATGACACTTCGATATTCGATTAAATTCATGAGCAACTAAATGAGAGTAATTTATCTTTTTATTCCAAAAATACCTGAAAATTTAAATTATACTACATTATAGTTATATCTACAGAAATTAAATATTTATTAGATTTGATACCAAGATTTACAGATAGTCAAATACATTATATCAATAAATTTAAGTGTGTCAAATGAAGAAAAATAGATTAAAGTGATTGAAATAAATCAATCGATTGCTCGGTAAATTATCCATAATATCCCCCTTTAGAATTCCACGCACGCTTGCACGCCAGGTGAGGTAGGTGTTCCGGTTAACCAAACTACCTGGTAGTGGAAATGGACGAGACGATTGCGAATACGACGACGCGTTGGGCTTCATCGACTATGAAACCACAAACGAGCGTTATTTATTATACATCCTTCGTTAAATCCGAAGTTATCTCACCGCATGTCTGTTTCGCATATGGCCAATATGCTTGTCAATCAAGATTGATTTCTATCAATCATCTTCCTCGCAATCAAAACCAATTAATTGCGACAATTGCTTGTTTCTGGTTTTCCATCAATAGATTTATGAAATCATCTCTTGAAGAAAATATCAATTCTTTAGCATAGGTGTTTTGAACTTGTTCGAATTGAATTAAATAAAATTTATGAGACCAATAGAGATAAAAAAAAACCGAGATAGAAAATTAAGACCACTTACCGAATTAGAGAACGGAAACAATGTTGTAGGCTTATAAACAGTAGAGTGTTGTCATGAAGTGGAAATAGAAGATGAGGGTAAATTCAAGAGGGTATTTGCACCCAAAATATTGTTGGTAAAACCTACTGCGTGACGAAGAGAAACGAGCAATCCAACCGGTCCATAAATTTGCTAGCACCGGATTAATCGCAGCGGGCAAGACTCGTTGGAAACTAAACTAAACTAATCTAAACTCGTCCAGCTACAACCCTATGCTATCGAAGTGATGTTTCTACTAAGGTGTTTCTCAGTTTCTAGCGGAAATAGAAGAAGGTGGCCTAGATTAGTTGAATATAAGTCTAGTTCTCAGCATGATCTTTACTGACCAACATTTTGAACGATTTAAAATTTTCTGGGAATTTATTGAGTATTACATTGATAGGAACATTTTTTTCTGATTGACTATTTATTTATTTCAATAAAAATAGATCTCGAAGGTTCGTGTAATAAAAGTGGTCATTGATCACTTGAACTCGGTCCTTAAAAAAAAGAAAAAAAATTTTATAGCACTTCTAAAGATTTAATATCAAAAATTTGTTATAAGTAGTTGCAGTTTAGAAAGGCTCACATAATTTTTTTACTTCATCTTTGTAATGATAGTTTTGTTGTTTTTACTTTTTTTGTAAGGTGTCTATGTGTTGTTTGCTCTTAAGGTAATTTACTGCATTTTATCCAATATCCAATAAAAATAGAAAGACATTTAAATTTAAAATACTAATAAGACTGGATGATCATAATAATATTAATTAGAAAAATTAACCTCCAACTTATCCAACGACAAGTTGTGATTAAGCTTTGAGAAATGCAAACATGATAAAAAGCTTGAAAGAACTTATATTTTTATTTTGTTTCATCACAAACTTTTCCAAGCTATAAAAAGACCATTTTTCCCTTCATTTTGCTTCTCTTTACTGAAAAAAAGTTAATAATGTAAAAGATGTTTGTAACCTTAAAAAAAGTTTCAGTATATTTTTTTATCCACGAAAGCGTAAGCCAATTTCTTTGCTTTGTACAAAAGAAAATATTATAAGTCACGAGAAAGGTTTTTTTAATGACTTCCCTTGTTATTTTATGTAATCTAC